>NC_056726.1:1975039574-1975099574 GCF_019279795.1 Protopterus annectens
AAATACTACTTTTATTCAAAAACATAAAAATTGAATCATATAAAATTTATAAAAAATAACTAAAAATAGTGCAATATTGCCCTCCAGGGTGGGTGTTACAAGAAATAATGGCACCTAATGAATCTTTCAGGGTAGGAGAAACCCTCAAACAGTGGCTTTGGACATCACAACACCTCCGGGGTACCCACCATGTTTGACATCTTTTCTTACAGACAGAAATACATATACACAGTTATAGAAGTACCTATAGATATTGTTATAGATATACGTAATACTGGATGGCAGGTGTTTCCTCACATTTAATCAGAATGGGATTTATTGTATTCAGGCTTAGTTGAATGTCATTTCTGTTGAATAGCAGGCAATGCCCTATGTAAGACTACAAAACTGTGTAGATACGGAAGTTTCTGCTTACCTCAAATCATGGCTAGGTGATCCCAAGTCAGTATATTTAGATATGTGGGGTCTGGCTTAGGAGATCATTGGGAAAATCCTGATCGCTATGGGTCTAGATTTTCTGGCTGAACACAGCAGTGGTATCTGCTGTTTGGGGGTTGATTCCCCTGCCTTTCCTTAAATCTGCTTTCTTGTGGTTGCTGCCTTTGCCTCTCTTTCTTCATCTTTGCTTAGACGAGAGACAATGTATATTGTATTGGCTACAGAGGGAACCACTTTGTGCTATCTCATTATACAACACTAACAGAAACTTTTTGCTTGCAATCATACCTTTCAACCTCTTAGTTCAAGAAGGTTTGACAAAGCCAAAAATAATGGGGGGACAAAAGCCCAAAATAGGGACAGATTTTAAATATTGCTCTTATAAACTTAAAAAGTAGCTGGAATAACAGGTTTTACATCAGCATGCATTTTATGAAGGATATGATTGTCTGAAACGCAAATGTATGTCATTATTTAGTGACTTCAGTCCTCGGATGATTTGTCAGAAAATTAACAAATTTTATGAGAAACAGACAAAAATACGAGACAAAAATCCGGACATTCTCTAAAAATCTAGACAGTTGAAGGCCTCTGCATTCATAGTTTTGCAATTCTGCAAGCTATGTTTTGCTGATATACAGGAGGTCCATCAGAGTGGGGTCTGACAGTGTCCTGTATATCAGGCATAGATCCCCCCTCAGCTGCCTGTATGAGACAGAATACAGGGATAGGGCCTTGAGGTGGTCTGCAAAGGACATATTACTTACACCTTGCATTTATTTAGTGAGGAACCTCTATGGACATTCCAATTGTTGGATTAACCTGGTTAGGCACATACTAAAAAGGGCATGGTACTCAATGACAGGTCTAATGAATAATCCAAGAAAAGGTCTAATGAATGCCGAATACAGTGGAACAATGACTTCCTTGGACCTAGATGCCATACCTTTGTTTATAAGTTGCACAACATAGCATGATTTCCTCACTACTGTAAACACATGATGGTCAAAGACTAGATTACTGTCTATGTGTGTCCCTAAGTCACTGACTACTGGGTCAACTCTAAGGGGTATGTTGTCAATATGTTAGTTACAAAGGGTGGATGACTTCCTAAAGGATACTATTATACATTTCTTGGTATTTAGTTTTAGTCTATGCCTCTGACACCTTGTGTTTGTTTGTGTCAGCCCTCCCTGGAGAACATATGTGTCAGTTTGGGATTCAATGACAGCTCCTAACTTCAATCATCTGTAGATTTATTCAACCATAGGCTATTGACATTGGTCTTGACTTCAGAGAAGTAAATGCCAAAAAGGACTGGTCCCAGGACCATTCCCTGAGGGGTTCCACTTGTGACTGGCCTCTTTGTAGATGTGGACTCCCCAGTTCTAACTTCCTGAGTCTTGTCTGTGAACCAGTTGGCTATCCACCAGGTGACATAAGGGTTTGTACCTAACCTATTGAGATTGTCAACAATGCCAGAGTGGGGTATTGTGTCAAATGCCTTGACCAGGTCAAGGTAGGCAGTGTGAGCCATTTTGCCCTCATCCATTGCTTTGGTGATCTTCTCAAAGAAATGTACCAGGTTGAGTATGTATGACCTGCCCTTGACGAAACCAAACTGGATTGGGTCCAGTATCTGCAGGTTTGCAATATCATTACTGATCATTCCTATGATATGATAATTCTTTCTGTGGCTTTGCAAATGAGACTAGTGCGATTTATGGGTTTGTAGTTCCCAGGGTCTGTAGATGGCCCACCTTTGTGCAGAGGGATGACTATTGCTGTTCTCCATTCATGAGACATGAAGTCCGATTGGAGACTACAGTTAACTAGCAATTGAGAGGGCCTGATAAGTCACGTTTCATGCTATTTAGATGGCATCCTGGGATACTGTCTGGGCCCATTGATGCAGCATTCTTGACCTTAGATAGAGTATTAAGGACCTGTTCCCTAGTGATAATAGGGGAGTTATATTTGATGGTATTTCCTGAGGGAAAGTTATGGGGAAGAGAGGGGTAAAGTTGGAGCTGAATTTGTTGACCAGTAGGTTTGCTATATCATCTATCTCAGTATAGGTGGCGTCATTTACAATGAGCTCTGCACACAATTGCATATTGCCTTTGAGGATGTCAACATAGCTAAAGAATGCCTTGTGGTTATCCTTGGTCTGGGAGACCAAATTAACCTGAAATGTGGCTTTGGTAGACTTTACTTGTCCCCTGAGTTATTTGTTTATTTTGATGAAAGTGCTTTTTATTCTGTTGGGTGATGTACCTCCTAATTTTTGCCATGCCATGATTTTCTTCCTTCTGTTATACAACCAATTAATTTTGTGATTATACCAGAGTGGCTTAGTTTTTAAGTTAGTTCCATACTTCTTCCTGGTGGGTACAGCTGCTGCCTCTATGCAGCTATTAAAATGCTTGTATAGGGTTCCTGTAAACATTTCTGCATAGGCAATAGTGTTCTCAGGGTTTATGGGATCTTGAAATTTTGCCAGGTTATCTCTTAATAGCAGCAAGTTAGCCTCAGAGTAGTTCTGGAATATTCCAAGGTTAGCTGTGGATCCAGGTTTTATTTTTAATTCAAAGAAGCCCATTTTATGATCTGACCTTACCAGGGATGTGCATCACTCTCCAATATTAGTTAGGACCAGATCCAGTATGCTTGCACCCCTGGTTGGTGTATTAACATTCTTGTCCAGGAAGTTGTGTTTATAAATTCCAGGAATCTCTTTGCCTCTGTTTGGTGTCATATAGGATTCCCAGTTAATAGTGGGTTAATTAAAGTCACCCATGAATATGGTATTGGGTTGGATGATGAGTGTTTCCAGTAAGTTTAAATACATGGTATGGGGTTCTGATCATAGAGTGGGACCTATAGCTTGCAAGGAAGAGTTATTGGATTTTGCCTATGGTGATTTGAACATGGAGAAGTTCAAGTGCCTTGCCCTGTTTGACAAGCCTTGAGGTATTTTTATTTTTGATGTAAATAGAGACACCTCTACCTTTAGTCCCTGTCTGTGTAGTAGCTGATCTAAATGTGTGGTAGGCATTCTAACCTTGCATTGTTGATGTGCTCCTGTGACTTTAAACCATGTCTCAGTGACCGCACAGATGTCAGTATTCTTTAGGGTGAAGAGAGCTTCTAGGGAGTGGAGTTTTTTGTTTAGACTCCTAGCACTGAGCAGTAATACCTTTAGATTTTCTTGGTTTTGATTTGCTGTGTCAGAAGTACTTTCAGTTTGGCATTACCTAAAAAAAAAGGTACTGTGGAGGAAGACAGTGTTTTAGCTAATAGTCAAAAGCCTAGAGGGGAGAGGTGCAAACCATCCCTGGCAAAGCAGCGTGGTCTGTTGACCATCTCCTTCCATGCTGACAAATATTGCACCCACTTAGAATGATACCAAATACTAAGCCAGTTATTAAAGTCAGGCATCTTTTGTTTGTAATGTGGCATCATCCTTAGAGAAGGTAAAATGCTACTCAATGCTAGACTCATACTAGCCTAGGACACATATTCCAAGAGCTCCATGATGTCTCTCTTCATATAGTCTAGGGAGGTATGTCATTTACGCCCATAAGGACTATGACCGAGTCATTCTGGTACTTGTGGTTCAATAACCTGAGTGTGTGCATAATGTGGCGGATCCCAGACTCTAATAAGCAACTAACAGTGACTTTCTCCTTACTCAGCCTGGTGAGAGGGGCATCATTGTGTCTCACAATGGAGTCTCTAATATCTGGAATATTGGATTGTATGGTAGCTTGCCTTAGAAGTAGCGGCTCCATGAGATGTGGCTTTATGTGTTAATGTGAGTGTTGTTTTGAAAAAGTGCATTTAGGACTGCTGAGGGTATTTCTCATGTGTACTTCATCTGAAGGTCTTTTGGATTTAGGAAGGTTACATTTAAGTGCCTCACCATATGTGGGTCTATATGTTTGCTTTGTGTTGTGAGTGATGGGTGCAGCATGTGTACTACTGACAACTTTATTGACATTAGGAGTACTTTTATGTGAGAACTTTGCCTCCAGTGACATTGTGTAAATACATCTCTCACATACCATATTAGTTTGTTTGAGAATTAACTGGTTGTCAGTAAACATAAGGCAATTTCTACATTGCCTCTGGATGCCCATATCCACCAAGCTGGTAACAGAGATAGTTGCAAAGTTCATATCCATGGCAGCAGAGCCTTTTTATTGATTAGACAGTTGTAGTGAAAATATAAAGCAATGTCAGGAGTATCCAGTTTGCAACTCTGGGGGCTGTACTTGTCACTGCAAACTAGTCCTGTGTGCAACTAGGTACTGGTGAAATTTCAGTCGTGCTTTTACTGGAAAAATGTCACTCAAGATGTCTTTATTGGTGTCTATACAGGACACTGCCAAACACTTGAGGGGGAAACTAATAAGAAGACCCTGATGATTTATGGATGAAGTATTTAGGCAAGCATTCTGAAGTTGAAAACAAATTACGCAGTACTTACTGAAAACAAAGAATTAGCTTGTTAAGAATGATGAAAAGTTGAGGTCATGTGAATGGCTACTGCCTGGCTACTACTAGTGTTGGTCTCACAACAGCTTCACTCTGCTTGGATACAATGCTTCTTTGCTTCTTGTCTCACCAGAAGCAAAACATTAGCATCAATCCCAAGATGAGAAGCACGCCACAGCTTACTTGGTGATCCACAGTTGTGTCCTAGATGATACAAGGGTCTGTAGGCTTATTGTAGCCTTTTCCCAATAGATGGCTTGAATAACAATCAGACCAATTAGGAACCTCAAGCACAGAAACTCACTGCCCAACTAGAAACGGTAAGGAATCAATGTACTCTGCCCCTTCTCTCACCAGGAGCAAAATATCAGCACAAATGTCAAACTGGCACCTATGAAGCAGTTATTATGCTTTCCAGTGACCAGCAGTCTCCAGGAAATAATGTCCTTGTGCACCTTCTCTCACCAGGTGCAAAACAGAAGCATTAATTCCAAGATGACTACTGAGAGACAAAATGTGTGTTCTCCAGTAATTGGTGGTCTGGAGTAGATGTTGCAGATTTTAAAGGTAAGATAGAAAACGGGTTAATATCCTAAGAGCTGCAGTGTGGACTAAGCAGTTGGATATGAAAGGTAGGGGTAACTAATTTATTTATTTATTTACCGGGAAAATTTGACTGGACACAGGTCCTTTTTCGGCAGAGGCCCAGGGAGAAAAGCTCCACACAAAGATCCAATTAAGTACAGAATTAATAATAAAAAGTTAATAAAATTGATATAAATGCTAGTAAGCAATGTCAGCAAAGCCACACTCATAAAATATGAGTAAACATAGTTATGTGTAGGACAGTGGATATACATGGAATATACATTCTTATATACATAGGAGGATTGGTTACATCAGTGATGGCACATATTAAAACATAGTATACTAGTGACAGTCGGAGCGATGATGAAGTTATAAAGCTTACTGGACATAACAGTTATGGCTGCAGACTGAGCCAGATGTAAAGCCATGTTTGGTGAGATGGAGAAGCAGGTGCAGTGACTAGGAGGAAATAGCAGGGGAAGATTAAGGAGAGAGACAGTATATAGAGTAGGTAGTATAGATGGCAATAGAAGGTTGGTGTATGCCTTAGGTGAGTGTGATGAGGTCAGGTCATAACGAAGTTAAGAAGTACACAGGTACTTATATATATTACTAATATCCTAAGAGTTGCAGTGTGCACTAAGCAGTTGGATATGAAAGACGGTTAACTAACCTTTAGCTATCTAAGTGAGGAGCCACTAATTTTAAAATAGCAAGATAGATTGGAAAGGGTTGGTTGCTTTGTATTCTGGTACTATGGAATACAGTGGGATGGCCAATAAATTTAAATAGTTGAAAGGGAGTGATTTCACAAAGTGATAATTTTGTGCTTACTCACAACTGCCAATGAAAGGGGAGAGGGAAGGAGATATGTGGTCAAATGTCAAATTAACATAAAGGTCAGGCAACTAGAAAGACAGTTGAGTTTAAAAGCACAATAACACCAGAGATGAATAGTAGGCAAACACTTAATTTCTGAGTGATGAGACACAGCTATGGTCTCTTTACTAGTTTAAATATGCAGTTAAAAGCAGACTACAAGTAAAACACAGTGTAAAGAAAATAAATCACAATATACAAATTAGAAGAAGGGAATAAAGTAATACAAAATACAAAAAAGCAAAGCAAACTAACCTTGCCCTCACAGCAAGTTGTGGCAGATTCTGAGTGAGCTTTTTCCAGTAAAGCCTAAAAATGTTTTATTTAACCCCTTAAATAGAAGGTTTAGTTCCTAGCTTTACCCTCAGTTAACAGATAATTAATCTTAATTGACCTGTTCTAATTTCTGTGTGACTCACAAGAGACACACCGGTGGTCTATTTCCTATTTTAAATATGTAATTAAAGGCAGAATACAAATAAAACATAGTGCAAAGAAATAAAATCACAACCTATAAATTAGAAGAAATCAATAAAGTAATACAAAATACAAGAAAGCAAAAGCAAACTAAACTTTCCCTCACAAAAAGTTTTGGAAGAATCTGTGTGAGCTTTTTCAAGTAAAGCCTAGAAATGTTTTATTTTACCCCTTAAATAGAAGGTTTAGTTCCTAGCTTCACCCTCAGTTAACAGGTAATTAACCTTAATTGACCTGTTCTAATTTTTGTGTGACTCACATGAGACACCCCTGTGGTCTCTTTACTAGTTTAAATAAGCAGAATACAAGTAAAAATCCCAGTGTAAAGAAAACAAATCACAATATACACACTAGAAGAAGGCAATAAATTAATACAAAATACAAGAAGGCAAAAGCAAAGTAACCTTTCCCTGACAGCAAGTTGTGGCAGCGTCTGGGTGAGCTTTTCCAGAAAAAAAGATTGAAATGTTTTATTTTACCCCTTAAATAAAAGGTTTAGTTCCTAGCTCCACCCCAGGTTCACAGATAATTAAACTTAATTGACCTGTTCTAATTTCTGTGTGACTCACAAGAAATATAGCTGTGATCTCTTTCCTATTTGAAATATGCAATTAAAACCAGAACACAAGTAAGCACAGTTTAAAGAAAACAAATCACAATATACAAACTAAAAAGGTAATAAAGTAATACAAAATACAAGAAAGCAAAAGCAAACTAACCTTTCCCTCACAGCAAGTTGCGGCAGAGTCTGGGTGAGCTCAAAAAGAATTCAGCTACCTAGTGTGGGAATAGAACCCAAAGCCTTCAACCCCAAAAGCAAGTATTTAACCTCTTGAGCTACTGAGACGTCCTAAACAAATGATAGCATGTAATCTTGAACTTTCTTAAATCAGATTTCCATTTTTTTTATAGAACTGTTTTTTAATAATACATGTATAACCATTGGGTACAAATGAGCATTCCTGACTCTTTGCCAGATTTATAAGTAACATAATTTAAATGTAAAAGTTTCCTATCCAGTATGCATCAAGATTAATTTATCAGATGGGGAATTGACTTATGAACATGATTCTGAAGCCTTAGTTGTTCTGGAATACCCAGAACATATTGAGTTATGTCATTTTTTTTTGTTAAGCAATATCCTGAACTATTTTATTCTGAAGCAGTTCAACATGATAATTACTTGGAGACAGATGTAGTGTTCTGTCTCTTCAGAACAAATGAACAGTGCTGTCCAGAAAATGCTTTATTTGCCTCAGCTTTCAAAAAAATTCCTGCAAAGTAATCTAAAAATACCTTTTCAGAAGAATGATGAGAATATATCTTAAGTCTGAAATGAATAGAAAAACAGATGCAAGAATTTGCTTTGACTAAAATATATTTTTATTTTCGGCAGCATATATGTGTAATGCTTCTCATCACCATGATGTAACATAAAGAATTTGATTTGTTACCCTGCATTTAATTGAGAGTAACATGGATGGTATAAAATAATCGAGTTCAACTTTTTGTTCACTGCTCCCAATAAGAAATTATTGGTGTGATTTATATTTTCTGTATCCATTTTTGTGACATTTCTTGTTCTTTTTTCCATTCATCCTCCATGGTATGGCAATTAGCACAGAAGATTAAGGCTCAGAGCTGCTAATGAGCTGCTTCCTGTAATATACTGTTTGATTCCCTAAGTCTTCATTTGTTTGTTGTGTTACCTTGAACAAATCATTTAACTAGACAATGTTTTGGGAAAATTTGGCTAGTTACTTCAATGTTTATATATAAACAAACTGATGCACAAACCCAGAAAGGTACCCCAGTTCCAATTAACAACACCCCCAGCAGTGAATCAGCACTCAAAGCAATACTCCACTGAAAAGCAATATGGAGATCAAATACCAAATGATAAGTGACAAAATGAACCAAAAACAAATGGTAAATGTAATAAGCAGCCATCAGCAGCAATACAGGTCAACAGGCTAACAGCCCTAGGCCATGTACAGCATACCAGTTTCACCTACTGGCGTCATCAGTGTAATAGTATGCATGTTTGAAACATCAGATTTAAAAAGCTATTTAAAAGAACCTCAGAATATAAATTATATATTCAAAATAGCATTTCATAAATATTCACTAAATAAGAAAAAATTGCGTTTCACCATTAACCCCAATAAAATATATTAAAAAAATCATAAACAACTAATAGAATCAAAAACATTATATAACCAAAACAATTATATATAACTTAAATAAATACATTTAATACCAGGTTTAATTTATTAACTCAAAAATAACCAACTACCAATATTTATTAAGTCCAGGCTTGTACATGGTATCCAAATTTATGATCCAAAGTCTTTCCTTCCTATCAAATAATTTACTTCTAGTTAATTTAGACAAATGATTGCTCACTATTACATCCAGACCCACAAAAATAAAATGGGCAGAAGAGCGCTCCAAATAATGTTTATATAAAGCACTTCTTGTTCTTTTACAATTAATGTCACTTAAATGGGAAGCTATTCTATGTTTAAATGGACAGGACGTCTGGCCAACATAGAATGCACCATACTGGTATACTGCCATGTAAACAATCCAATCTGTATTGCATGTAATCAACTGTTTAATCTCAAATACCTAAGAAGTATTAGTAGAAGTAAAAGACTTTGTTTTTGAAACTACCTTGCAATAAACACAGTTGTCACAATGTGTGTACCCAGTTGGGCTATTAATATTAAATTTCTGAATACCAAATACTTTTCCTTTTTTAAATGAAGAAAGATATTCCCAGTAGTTCTACCTCTCCTATAACCAAAGTGACAATAATCATCCAATATCTGTTCATAAAATGGATCATTTTTTAAAATGTGCCACGGTGCCACCATTGATTGATAACCTCATGTATCTTAAAAGTATTGCTTCCATATGTAGTTATTAATCTTGGTGTGTTGGAGCCCTTAGCGATTTTAGTTTGGCTATTCAAGGACAAAATAAATTCTCTCTAGAGGTATTAGCTGCTATTGTATATGCATGTGTAATATCAGCTGACATACAACCTCTTTGCAAAAATCTGTTTCTCATTCTATGCACCTCTTCCTCAAAAATAATGGAAGAGCTGCATGTTCTCTTCAATCGTAAAAAATTGTGCCTTAGGAATATTTCTTATCACATAGTTAGGATGGCAAATATCAGCCCTTAATAACAAATTCTTAATAAAGGACTTTCTATATAAAGACCTGTTTTGCTACTGATGGCTGCTTATTAAATTTACCATTTGTTTTTGGTTCATTCTGTCACTTATCATTTGGTATTTGATCTCCCCACATTGATTTTCAGTGGAGCATTGCTATGAGTTCTGATTCACTGCTGGGAGAGTTTTATATGTGTGTGTGTGTGTGTGTGTGTGTGTGTGTGTGTGTGTGTGTGTGTGTGTGTGTGTGTGTGTGTGTGTGTGTGGAGTGGGGGTGCAAGGGGCTTGCTTACTGTGAAATATGTTTTTATGTAAAATTCCTCAATCGGAAGCTTCAACCAGTACATATTCATCCATGTGAAACTTCAGGAAATGTAAACTCGGAAAATCATAAGGGAAGAAAATCTGTTGTGGTTTTGTTTTTTTCTGTCATAGCAGCTCCTGGTTTGACTTTATTCTGTTTCTTTATGGCTAGAATTCCTCATAGTTGAAGTAGATTGCATGTATTATCTGTGATACAGTTACTGAAAATTAATGTTGACTAGACCATTCTACCTAAGATATTCTATTTAATCAATTAGATTTCCCCTTTTACTTTTCACAGTTTGTCAGGACTTTGTTCCAATGAGTTTATCACCAGTTAAAAATAGCTGGCAAAATAATCAAAAAGCATCTCTATAAACACAGGATGGTTATCTGAAGCTACAACAACAGGCTGTGATATTACCAATGAATACAATTATTTTGTGTCAAAATAAGAGTTTTTCTCTGCAATATTTGAATTGTTAGGTTTTCAGTGGTGTACCTGTTAAGGCTGAGCTATGTTTCCTATCTTATCAGCTCTAAATGTCTTTGGGAAGTTAGGTAAGTCTGTATCCCTTTGTTTATGAATAGAACTATATACATTTCCAGCTTGTCACAGGCATGTCTGTAATATATCTAGTGAAGACTGAATAGTGCTTAAAACGAGTTACTTGTCTTGGCTGAGAGAAACCCACAGATGCCTGGTGGCATCTGCTGGCAAAGACAAAGAAAATTCATCATAATTTTGATAACTTCAGAGTGCACAGGATATTGTAAGGGTCTTAGTGAGCATGTATGCTCCTCAGTGAAGGAATGCCCCTGTACATATCAAAGTAAGTATAGCCCTCACTATAGTTGTGATGGGGACCTTCCAAAGACAGATGTGTGTGTGTGTGTGTGTGTGTGTGTGTGTGTGTGTGTGTGTGTGTGTGTGTGTGTGTGTGTGTGTGTGTGTGTGTGTGTGTGTGTGCATCTGCATATGTATTTTATATATATATATATATATATATATATATATATATATATATATACACAATATATACATATACACACACACACACACACACAGATATAGATAAAGACAGATATAGATATGCATGTATCTCTGTCTCATATATGTCTTCCATATAATATAGCAGAAAAGGAGATATTATGCAACAAGGCTCAGTAGGAAAGGCACCTTAAAGATTGACCAAGGTTGTTTGTGAGTATGCAAACATAATTCTGAAATAAAAATGCCATTCCAAAGAAAAGTGTTTAATGATACCTGAATTTTTTTCTCTTTTATTTACTTTATAAATATAGAGCCAACAGTAATTCATATACAAAAATAATAAAAATAATAAAATAAGTAATGTGCTTTCAGTACACAACTGCAGCACATTCCATATCAGCCAAAATTTCAAATGTTATCATTTCCTATGTTACACTAGCGTGTCTGCTTAGTATTAGTAGACAGAAAATAAAAGTCAACACCACTTGATATCATTAAAGTGTTTGTTCACGTTCCCAATACCATTTCCAGAATATTTTTTCTCTGAATAAAGGTTTAGTTTGTTTGTTTCGGCTTTTCCTGGTTAGGGGTCGCCACAGCGGAACTCCAGTCCGCTAATGATTGGCAGTAGATTTTGACATGCTGGCTTGCCAGGCCTAACGCACAACCTTCAACGAAGGTACGCCCATTCATGCATGTCACCACACAGAAGACGCTCTAACTGAGAATCAAACGGGCAACATCTAACTGTGAGGCGACAACGCTACCGCAGCACCACCACCGCAGTACACTTTTAATAAAGATTGTACTGCTGTACTGAACTACCAGTAAATCTATTGTTTACACTTATTTGTTTCTCTGCCAGCCCTCTCTCTTTTTTATTTTACTTATGCATTACTTTTGTCTTTCTTTTTTCCTTTCTCTCCCATTAATGTTCATTTTTCTGTAGATCATGAATCCCTATGAGCAGCTCAACCACATGCCTCCCAGGTGAGGGAGCAATCACCCTCTGCCCATTCAGGGACGTCCTCACATGGTAGATGCAGTGGCACCTGTCCTGTAGGCAAACTGACATGGTGCAGCCTGACCATGATCTTTCACCACCACAGGCCTCCACCTCCTCATTATCAGCTTCCTCCACTGCAACGCCATTAGGCAGTACAAACATTTGAGGTCCTGTGGACTGATTATCCTCCTGTGACAACCTCCTATAATACCTCTCTTCTCCAACCTCCTTTTAATATGTTCTTTCTTTGTTTCTCTTTACAGTCAGGCTGTCCACATAAGGATACTCAGATAGAAAATATCTAAACCCCTTTATATTTTTTCAGACTTAATATAAACAGCTGTGCTGTGTGTTGCTTACCTTAAATATTTATAGTTTTTTTTCTTTTTATGCAACTGCCATTTTTAGGGGAAGGCTTTTCACATTAATCATATATTTTATTTAAGTTAGTGAAGTTTAACACACTTCAGTTATGGTTTTTAAAGACATTTATTAGATTGTTAGGAGAACCTAGGTATTTACACACACTGACATTGTTTTATACAACTGTGAGAGTCTTTGATTGGAACATAGTTCATTTTGTAGTTTTTAATGTGGTGTGCAATGGGTTACTATTTAAGAGGGGTAATTAGATGTAAATTAATGTTAAGTAACGTTTATCAACAGGTATATAAAATGAGGGCATTAGAGGAAGCAATATGTTCTGAGGAAGCTTTGTTATTAGTGGCAGCTCAACTTGGATCTGTGTCGTTTTCGTTTTGTGACCTGAGCAGTATTGGCTTTTAAAACATGGAATAAAAAGTTGGTTGAACATTTTGTTTCGGTTCCTGGTTTCTGCCTTGGCTTGATTTTCTTGGTTTTGTGCACTTTTTCTATTGACTTCCTGGTTTTGAGGTGCTATGGCAGAGCGAGCGGAACCGGATGTTTTTTTGGATACACCAGCAGTATTGAGAGATGTTTCGGGGGACGACAGCACGCCTGTTACGAGAAAAGAATTTCAGCAGGTGATTGTGCTGTTAACCCAGTTATTAAATAATACCTCCAACTTGTCACTTAAACAAAGCGACATACCTGGCAACCAAAATGGTTTGAAAGATTACTGCAGGAGCGGAGAAGGATTGGCAAACCACCAGGGAGATGGATTACAACAGCGAGAGAAGCGAGGAAGTCTTATAGGACATAAACAACAGAAAATCGGGAATAAAACGGACAACTTGGTTCACTCAATGCCTGAAAGCAGGCGTAATTTGAACAATAATAGAGGTACTGTTAATTTCAATTTTAACTCCTGGAGCAACAAACATTTTAATTTTAATGAATGTGAATTTAACAAAGACTTTGAATCTTTTGATGAAACCCTTAAGTTATTTAAAGACAAACTTTATATTTTAAAATCAAATCAACTTGAAATAGACTATTTAAAGGAATGTATTAATACTGAGAGAATTCCTAAGGGACTGAGAATAACCAAATACCCAAATAATGTGAAATTTAATTCTATGTTATATAAACAATTGACTGAATTATTTAATAACACAGGTATTGAAATGTTGAAATATATGGTCAGGGACTATGAAGCACAGAATGAAATTCTTATATCTGAAACTAATGAATTGCATACTAAACTGTTTGAAGTCAACAATGACAATTTTGACACTAAGAAGTATGAGAATTTATTTAAAGAGATTGATAATTTTTGTGACAAGGTTATTTATAGGAAGATAAAAAAGCTTGACAGGGATCTACACGATTATAACAATGGCAGAGCATATCCAATTTTTATCAAATTTAGTGACTTGAAGGTTCACGACACAGACAACAAGAACAGGGAACATCAAAAGAATGGGTCTAGTGTGTTAACAACACATGAATCCCCTTTAGAGCAGGAAGCAGTAAGGAGGAGCGAGAGGATAGCCGAGAAACTAAGGAAACATTCATACCAGAACCCCCTGCCACCCAGGGAACGTGGGGGGAGGTTTCAGGGGAGGGCTCAGATGTATTAATGTACAATACAGACCCCTACAATTCTTTGTATGGGGCCAGTAGTAATATTGATTCTAAAGACAATAACACTGACATTATGCATCGGAAGGACAATTTTACGATCTACAATTTCACTGACAATATTATAGAGGATGTGTATTTCAAATTGTTTACTAAGGGTTTTCATTTTGTACCTATTCAAGGTGGGTCCTTGGTAGATACATTGATAGACATCAAGCTATTTACAAGACAGTTAAATTTAAATGTTTTTTCCAAAGGAAAGAACATTACAAACGACGACTTACATAAAAAAAGTACATTTAACACACCTACGAACCCTGTGTTAAGAGTTTTCAAAGAAATGGTTGAAAGAGATGTGAGGCAAATTAAACCTCACTGTGATTTTTGTACATGAAAATTGGACAGAAGAGGAAGAGACATTAGTAAGAAAACTGAGAGAAGAAAAAATTAGGGTGATGAAACCTGACAAGGGGGGTGGGGTGGTTATGATGTACAAGGAAATGTATGAGAACTACATACATAATATTGTACAGGACACTGACCATTATATGCTAGTATCTCGCAATGAAATAAATATTGCCTACTCTAAGATTAATTATTATTTGATGGACCATTTATTGCAGGGGAGTATAAATGAGAAATTATACAACTTTCTGCATGTGGAAAATCCCAGGCTTCCTGTTATATTTGGGATACCAAAAGTTCACAAAGGGTTAGAACCACTTAAATTTAGACCCATTGTAGCAGGAGCAGGGAGCATTACAGAACCTTTAGCTATTTTTATAGACACACAACTGAAACATTTTATCAATACAGTACCAGATATTAGTAGAGATTCTTGGGAATTTTTGAAGAACATTCCAATAAGGAAAGTTGAAACCGAGTTATATTTTGTTACTATAGACGTGGTAGAACTATTCCCAAGTATTCCTCACACTATTGGACTGGAATGGTTTCAGGAGATTTTAAGCACGGATTCCGGTTTAAATAGTCACCTTGTCAATTTAATTTTAGAATTTACTGAAACAGTATTGACGAACAATTTTGTATACTTCAACGGCGACCATTTTCAGCAAAAGAAGGGTGTTGCCATGGGGGCAGCATGTGCCCCCATTTACGCAAACTGCGTTTTATATTTCTGGGAGAAAAAAATTATTTTTAACACAACATGGAAGCAACACATTCTTTTTTACACCCGTTTTTTGGATGATGTCTGCATTTTTTGGAAAGGGTCCAGACAATCATTCCTTGAATTTTATGAATATATAAATTTATGCACAGATTTTTTGAAATTTACTTATACGTTGAACGAAACAAGTATCAATTATTTGGATGTTACCTTGTATAAAGATTCATGTGATTATGTACATTCAAAACTATATAGAAAACCTTCTTTTTCCAATGCATACCTACATTTTCAGAGTGGACACCCGTTTTTCCAGAAAAAGGGCATAGTAAAAGGACAGTTGATAAGGGCATCCAGGATGACAAGTGAGGATGCAATTTTCCTTGAGGAGGTTAACAATATAAGGGAGCTTTTTATGGAAAGAGGCTATCCAGACTCTTTGTTACAGACTTTAAGTAATGAAATAATAAAAGAGAGAAAGACTAAATACTTTCCACTACTAGGACAAAAAAATGAAACGGTATCAACAGTGAAAGAAAAAGAAAAAATGGAAAAATACAGTCAAGCTCTGATACACACTTTCTCTGACACTTCTGATAGGGTGGGGGGTATTATCAGAAAATATTGGCCCATATTGAAAATGAGTAATGAGATTGGAAATTACATCCCCAACCACCCTGTATTTATCAGAAAGAGAGGGAGGAATTTAAAAGACTTGTTTGAGATAAAAGAAGGTTACACAATAAGGAATTCTACCACTAAAAAAGGTACACACAAATGTGGTTCATGTCGACAATGTGAATACATCTTACTCCAACAGGGCATCTATATTCCTTCTAGAGAATACAAGTTTTCTCCATCTGGACATTATAACTGTGGTACAAAGGGCATTGTGTATATTGGGATATGTATGGTTTGTAAAAGTTTTTATATAGGCAAATCTACCCGCACTCTAAGAAAAAGAATTTACAAACACACATACGAAATAAGTAAGGGGAAAGAGTCCAACGCCTTTTACAAACATTCATTGACATGCAAAAACATGAACATCAAATTTGCGGTTATTGAACAGGTTATGCTAGATCCGAGGGGGGGCACCTGGGAATCCCGAGTGGAATTTAGGGAATTATATTGGCAACTCAAACTGGATGCCAGTAGACCCCCTGGGCTTAACGACAGCATTAGTGTACAGAGTGTGTTGAGATTAAGACAAGCTAAGTTATAACAGCAAGTTATCAGAAATGTACACACGATATAATACGGTCCCTCTACACTGAAGTTTAGGGTAGTAGCTTGGTCATCTCCCTTATAAACAACTAGGAGATAAAGAAATTGGATTTATTGACCAATATACAGCTTTTTTACAAGGTTTAGGTTTGTTAGACACATGCTGTTTAGTTGGAAGTGTATTTTGGAAAAAAATCATTTAAAGGTTTTTTTCTTTTTTACTTGTATTGCATTCTACACTATACAATCCTGCATTATTTTATGCAACTGCCATTTTTAGGGGAAGGCTTTTCACATTAATCATATATATTATTTAAGTTAGTGAAGTTTAACACACTTCAGTTATGGTTTTTAAAGACATTTATTAGATTGTTAGGAGAACCTAGGTATTTACACACACTGACATTGTTTTATACAACTGTGAGAGTCTTTGATTGGAACATAGTTCATTTTGTAGTTTTTAATGTGGTGTGCAATGGGTTACTATTTAAGAGGGGTAATTAGATGTAAATTAATGTCAATTAACGTTTATCAACAGGTATATAAAATGAGGGCATTAGAGGAAGCAATATGTTCTGAGGAAGCTTTGTTATTATACGAAGTGAAAGCGCGCTCAACTTGGATCTGTGTGGTTTTCGTTTTGTGACCTGAGCAGTATTGGCTTTTAAAACGTGGAATAAAAAGTTGGTTGAACGTTTTGTTTTGGTTCCTGGTTTCTGCCTTGGCTTGATTTTCTTGGTTTCGAGCACTTTTTTCTATTGATTACCTTAAATATGTGCCACTACTTAAAATGTGCTTGCATATTGCTGCGTTTATCCATAAAACCCAATACTTCCAAACTTATACAAGAACTTCAGCTTCTTCAGGGAGAGTGCATTATCTAGCCAGAATTCTAGGTATTTCTGAAGGTATACCTTACAGATCAGGCTGCTAAGAGTGTTTTGTGGTTTTAGGAACTGAGTATTGTTTATGGTTCCAAGAATATAAAAGTGTTTTTGATATGTTGATAGATAACATCTCTGGATACACATTTATGGCAGATGGTAGACAATAAATTAAAACACTATTAATAGAAGTAGAACTTGTCTCAGAACTGAGCCTTCTGGAGTTGCAAAATTGAACTTTCTGCAGTTAGGGAGGTTACTGTCTGAAAAGGCAGCAAATATTGTGCCTGCTAAATAGTCTTTGAAGCAAGATATGGGTCTATAAGCAAATCCTAAGTGTTTATGTTCTCATAGAAAGAGAGAGCGAGAGACAGTCAGCAATTACCAAAGCTCTTTTTAACTCAATAAACAAAACTCTAGTAAGCATTCCCATTTCCAAATTTATGTAAATGTATCAGCTATGGAACAGACTGTAGTAAAAGTACTACAGCCACTGCAGACCCCATGCTGGAAGGAGACAGACAAAAAATAACATTAGACTTCTCTTTAATACCTCCAAAGGAAAAAGAGCTATCTGTGTGGAATCAGCTACAGGCAGATGTGAGACAGCAAGAGACACAATAAACAACTAAAAGAACAAATATTTAAGGACATCAAATGCTATTGCTTCCATGAGAATGGCTAGTCCTTGCAGCTTACATTATAGTTATCTTTCTTCCACAAACATACTTTTAACAAATGACAACTAGCAAATAATAATATTGCTTGCATTTGTAACAGTAAATAACATACAAATGTATTGCCTGAGCTCTGTTACTGTACTGTGAACACGTTGTGTATTCTTTAATACAGATAAAATTGTCTGCTTCTCACTTGCACCATGTTGCCTGTCTTGTGTTTGAAAAGATTCTATCAACCAATCCACTTCAGAGGTGCCGGAAGCTATTGAAGAATGGGGGGAGGGGCAGAGGGTGAGAGGGGCACTTAGTAATCCAAAAAGGGCAATTTTTTAAAACTATTTACTACCACAACATAGGTTCACCTGGAGGACATTTTAAGCTTAGCCAATTTCCCTTTTGGTGCTTGAATTGACATTTCCTGATTGGTCTTACCTATCCCATGGCTGATAATTGTATATTAGCCATAGCGAGAATAAATATGATCATACTATAGATAATTTGCGGGGACCCATGTAAGGGATGCAGCATTTAGGAACTGCTTCTATCCATTAGTGGCATAAGGGGCAATCCTGGAGTACATTTTCTATTGCCCATCCTTAGATCCAAGTTGCATTTGAATGTGGAGAGGGATGAGCTTTGTTTTACTTGAATGGATAGCCTGTTCTGAAACAGTGGTAGTCTCTGCGATATATATCCATCTCTCCACAACATGCAGTTTAAATATCTGTACTGAGTATTTCTGATGCAATTTGACTTGCTGATGTTCAGTAGGTCCATCTGTATTAGGTCGGAGGATGCCTTGTATGCCAGCCATGTCACCTGTAAGCACTCTGTAGGTTACTGAGTATAGTGATAAATCACTGAGGTGGTCCGTGCAAGACCTATTCTTTAGGACTTGTATCCTTTTAGTAAGGTATCTCTGTGGGCATTCCAATTATTGCATGGGTCTGGACAGATACATGCCAAACTGGGCATTATACAAAATGATTTTCCTAATGAAGGCTTTGTAAAGGGGGACAATGACATCTCTAGAGCTAGTCAAAATCAATTTGTTTATAAGCTGTGCAATATAGAAAAACTTTCTTATGACTCTGGGCACATGGTTAAAAGTTAGGTCACTATACACACAAGTTCCCAAATGCCAAACAATTGGGTCATTTCTCAGGGGGCATTGTCATTTTGGCAGTTCCCTGGAGTAGATGACTTCCCAAAGGATACAATAATGTATTTCTTGGAGTTTAGTTTCAATTCATGATTCTGGCACCAGTTATTGTTTGGGACAAACCTTCCTGCATGATGGCTAAGTCATTTGGGGATTCAATAACTGCTCCTAGCTTGCAGTCATCTCAAACCTAGTTGACCAAAGCCCTTTGGTATTTCCTTATACTTTTCAGATGTATCTGCCAACCAGAAAAAGTCTCAGCCCCGAACCCTGGGGGACTCCATTGGTGACTGGTCTCTTCCCCTATTTTGATCTCCTGCATCCTGTGAGCAAGCATACATGTATGCATTCTTTGATTCACCTTCCTGATTGTATTAACCCGATTGTATTAAATTATATTTAAAACACTTGTTAGAATGTGTTTTAAATTTGTAGTTTGGAACAGTCTTCTAGTAAGCAACAAAACAAAATGTGTGAACCAATAATGACAAAACTACCCATTTCAGAAAATTACAACCATAAAAGCCCACTCAGACTTCTGTCATTACAATCCACCAATATCAGTAAATATGCAAAATCTCTACAGAAGTAAGTCATTTAAATAATTCCACATTAAAGGGATCTGTAACTAATGAAGAGGTTGCTGCTAGCAAACAACTTTATATTTCATTGTTTCATCTACAAATAAAGTGCCTGTTGCCTTTGAAGAATAAATTGCCTATGATACATTAAAAAACAATAAGCTAGTTGTGAAGGCTGCCAACCTAGCCAGATAGAATTGTGCAGATAATTCTGTCATTTGTAAATATAAATGTTGAAATACAGGCTTGTTTTCTTAAATGAAAGAATATGCTGTGAAATGTTGAACTTAAAACAATGTAGCAACATTGCCCTCTGCTGTAAAAAAAGCTAAGTCAAGCATTTCTTGTCTGTCCTTTGAAGTTCAAATTATTTCATGACTGTCTTTGATGTTTACAATTCGACTCCAGCCGGGCTAGATGAAGGCTTCCTGCCTATTGTTTTAACTTAAGGAATAATTACTAGAGTTTACATATGGAATGTCTTTTATTGATGTAATTTCCTGAAGCTGCAAGATAACAAAAGAATGTAGTATCTGTCACGTGGGAACCCCAGGAAAGTGCAAAAATTATGTAATGAGAATCAGACCTGAAAATAGCAATTCAAACAGAGAGAATCAGAAGGCATTAAGCATTTTTGTTTTGACTATCCAACTCACAGCACTGTCTTGCTCATATGTAAGTTATCTTAGACTTGTGTTTTCTTTTAGAGATAGCTAGAAACTAGAAAGATTACATTAAATGTTTTTCTGTGATGTCAGAACTATACTACTGATTTGTTGTTCTTCTTCTTTACCTTTACTATCACTTCTTCAAATAACACTACTATCAAACCTGAAACCCAAACTAAACTTCTAGGAGTCATTATCTATGATGAACTAAAGTTTAATACACACTTACTACACAGTATAAAAAAGACTCACCAGAAACTAGGTCTACTATATCGTAACAAAAGATATCTAACATCCAATGCCAGACTGTCCCTTGCCCAAGCTTTTCTCCTTCCCTCCTTTCTTTATGCTGCCCCTATATTTACCCATATCTCAACTACTACCTTAAACAAACTTCAACAAACATACCATAAGATAGCTAGATTTGTTACAAACTCACCATATAATGCACACCACTGCCTATCCCTTAACAACATACACTGGCTCGAATTTCCCCACTTATTGCAGCTATCTCAACTTCAAATGCTACATTCCCTTCTCTACAAACCTTCATTCTGCCCTACCCTCTCTTCTCTCATCTCAAGCTATTCTCCTCCCGGTACTCTTCGTACCTCTAACCAACTACTGCTACAAACCCACCAACCTAAAAAAACTATCGGAAAATACCTCTACAAATCCTCCATTGCCAAAACCTGGAACAAACTTCCCAGGGACATCTGTTCCATCATTCACCCATCCCATTTTCAAGAAAAACTCAAGGCTCATCTGCTAAAAATCTAAAATCTGTCCTTGCCAAGCCCCAACTTGATAACTTTCCCCATACCCTGTCATCCCCTTTTTTTTCTTAAACTGTTTTAGACCAAATCAAGCCTGTTTTTTTTTCTCCCCAAATCTCTGATACCTGCACTGACAAAACAAACCAGTAATGTAAATATGTAAATATGAAATTACACTGCTACCCTGTAATATAATACAGGTATACTGCCTTTTAATTTTCTTCTTTTGATTTGTCTAACATGTCTGTTGTGAAACCAATTTGTTCATATTCAGCACTGTATAACTTTTTTCTCTTTTTTTTAAGTATTATCATCTATTTGTGTAAACTGTGCTTGTAAAAGACCTATTTAGTGATTGTATAACCTCTGTTGTAAACTGCTGCATTTCATGGAGCTTTTCTCCTCGAGTCTCCACTGAAAATGGGTCCCAAGCCTAGTTGGATTAACCCGGTTAACAAATGTCAATAAATAAATAAATAAAATAAATAATCTTCTTTCGACTTTTCCCAGTTAGGGGTCGCCACAGCGGAACTCCGGTTCACTAATGATTGGCAGTAGATTTTTTTTGCAGGTGCCAAGGTGCTAGCTCGATGCCCAACCTTCAACAAAGACATGCCCATTCTACGCATGTCTTTCGAACGCCACTCGACCGCGGGTAGGACATGCAGACTCCACACAGAAGGCGCTCCAGCTGTGAATCGAATGGGAGAACCTCTTGCTGTGAGGCAACAATGCTACCGCTGAACCATACTACTGATTTATTTTAAGTATTTCTGTGTGATTTCTGAACTTTTGACTAGCACTGTGTAGTAGAAAGTATTGTCTTGTGGTTTTAATTATTTATTATTAAATATTTTAAAACCTTTTAACTGTGGCTGGTTTGTGTAGAGATAATTTAAGCTCTTAAGTGTACTTGCATGCCTTTGGTAGAACTATACAAAGCCACTCTAATAGCTTTAGCCCTGGGCTATATTACCAATTGGATAATAATATTGCACAGTAATAATTGGACACCCTTTTAAGGACCTTTGAGTATCTGATAATTGTTAGTGGGTGGTGGCAGCTGGTACTACCGTATAGCCTGGGAAAAAGAGGCACAGCTGGAGAACCTGTGCCAGCATTCCCCAGGAGTGTCTGTGTGGTTGTATAAACTCTTCTCAAAGTGTGTGTGTGTGTGTGTGTGTGTGTGTGTGTGTGTGTGTGTGTGTGTGTGTGTGTGTGTGTGTGTGTGTGTGTGTGTGTGTCAGCTACTTGGGCAGAGACACAAAGCACTGGTTGGACAGAGAGGGTGCTAAAGGTTTTAGCTTGCCCACTAGGCTGAGATCTGAATCCTATAGCTGTGCCAGTGGGGAGTCTTATTGTGGACCTGGAAAGCAAGGGATTGACCAGCCCCGGACTGACTGTGATCTCTGTGTGCTCTTAAGGGAAATTGCACTTTACTGCGTGTATTTGTTATCCTTTCATCATATATGAGACACCCTCTCTGGTGTTAGCAGTGAGGATTGAGGCTCCTTGATTGCTGGGCCAGGGCACGGGCATCACACTAGTAATTTTGCAATGGGAAATGGATGGCAAACTGATAACAGAAACATAGCTACTAGGTAAATTCTCCAAAGGAGGACAGTCATAGGACTGCAGCATCTATTCCCTTTAAAGTTCAACACAGTACAATATCAGTGATCCATCTGCATACTGTGGGAGTGGAACCCACAGCCTACTGCATCAAAAGCAAGTATACTACCTGCTGTGCTACCAACCATGCAAACAACTTAGCATAAGTAGCACTAAACATCTCTTCCCCTGAAGCTCTCAGCTCCTTGTAAAACCCACTTGACACTGAACTAAATCTCTCAACTTCGCAGCACAAGAAATCTGGAAATAGACAAAAATTTTTTGGGGGGGGGGGCAAAGGCCCAAAACAAGGGACATGTTTTAAATATTGCTTGTATGATCTTAGAAAGTTGATAAAATAAAGTGTTTTGTGTTACCATGTATTTCCTGGAAGATAAGAAGACTGAAACATAAAGGGCTATCATTATTTAGTGAATTCAGTTCTCACTGATTTACCAGAAAACCACACATTTTAAGAGGAACAGACCAAAGGTATGAGACAAATATTCTGTGAAAATCAGGACAGTGGAGAGCTATGAACTCAACTCCCTGAACCCACAAGTGGTGGTATGGGTAGAGAATCCAGGCTCTTGTTTGAGCCTGAGTAACACTAGCCACCAGGTATACCTAACTAGGGCACTTTATACACACACATATACACACACACACACACACACACACACACACACACACACACACACACACACACACACACACACACACACATACACACAGGAGCAGCATAACTCCTGCAAATAAATTAACGAAACTCTCCTTACTGGCATGACTCTGGCTCTGGCAGCATCAACAGAACAGTGGCAGGATAAGTCCTGTAACACAGAGCAACAAGAGAACAAGAACAGCTAGTTTATTTAGTTTAACTTCTGCGCACGAATCCACGTTAGCATGAAAACTCCACTTCATTAATTTTTTCCGACAAGTCTTGCAGCTGTAAAAGTGTGTGGGGGGGGGTGGCTCCCTCTCCTCCTGGCTCTCTGGTTCTGACACCCATGATCCACTTACCCAGTTATCCAACTGAAATAAACAAATAAATAAATGAATAAATTAAAAGAGATTGAATTGTAGAGGACCTGTAGTGAAGGTGAATGAGATGTTTGTTTAAGATATTGATGAAAGGCTTTACAATTATAGTTACTGCCATTTTTAGGAAGGAAGAACACAGGATTGAAGAGATAGGGTTATAGCTCTTCTGTTCTTTTCTGTGTTTCATTACAGTGTTAATAGGGATGGCTTTAAATTAAATGGATATGATGTCCACTAGTATGGGAGAGAAGGTCAGCTGGGCGTTATCTCTATCTACACTGGAGAGGGTACTGCTGATATGTAGTCTCTTATTTTTTTCCATACAGGGTCATTGTGAGAGAATCTTGGAGAATTGTTATCTGCAGATATAAAATGTTAGCTCTTAAACTGTTGTCTAAAAGAAAATGAGTTGGTTCGCCATTATTACTATTATTTTTTTGGCTATGCTCAGGCAAAATGGAGCAAGGCAACAGTACTCCCTCTGCACAATGAGGGGTCATCAACCGACTCTGGGATTTATAGACCCATAAGCTTGACCAGCCTCATCTGCAAGGCCATGGAAAGAATCATTATGGACCTTATCAGCAAGGACATGGGTAATCTCCAAACTCTGGAACCAACCCAGTTTGGATTCATTAAGGGTAGATCATGCCTGTTAAACCTAAATGAATTCTTCGAGAAAGTCATCAAGGCACTGAACGAGGAAAAGATGGTGCATACCACCTATCTTGACCTAGTCAAGGCATTTGACACAATCTCCCACTCAGGTACTACACAGAAACTCTTACATTTGGGAATTAACCCTTATGTCACTAGATGGGTAGCCAATTGGCTCACTGACAGAACACATACTGTCAAAGTGGGTGGCTTCACCTCTAGCAAAAGGCTAGTCACCAGTGGCATACTACACGTTTCTGTGCTGGGCCCCTTACTCCTCAGAATTTATTTCTCAGAAGTCCAGGCAAACTTGGATGGTCTGTGGCTGACCAAGTTCAGTAATAATTGCAAATTGGGAGCAATCATTGAGTCCCCCAATGATGATAATATACTGCAGAAAGGGTTAATGCAGACAAATGATTGGTGCCAAAGCCACAGATTAAAGCTAAATGCAAAAAAATGCATTATTATTCCCTTTGGGGAAGATGACGTCCCTGCTAATTACATTATAGACAATACCCTCCTAAGTGTAGACCCAGTGGTATATAATCTGAGTACTCAGGTTGATAGCAATCTGAACACAGTGGTAAGGAAGTCCTTCTATGTAGCACATCTCATAAGAAAAGGCATCGCAACTAGATCTAAGGATATTATAATGCCATTATACTCTGACCTCATCATATCAATAATTGAGTACAATGCTCCCTTTCGCATGTACCTCACTGGACACCTGCAACAGCTGGAGAGACTACAGAGGTTTCTCAGGAAGAAAATCCAGGGTACACAAAACAAGTCATACGCGGAAAGGCTTAAAACCCTGTCACTGTATTCTCCCTCCTACAGGCTGTTAAGGGGTGACCTGTGCTTGGTTTACAGGGCAATCTCTGACCCATCCCTGTTGAAAATGTTATGCATTCTTTTTTTTCTCCCAATAAACATCTTTATTAAATTACCATGTATGACATAGGCAATCTTATATTTATATAAGTGAAAAGCAAATAATATTGACACCACTTTAGTTACAAACATTATACATCATAGACACCATTGAAGCAACTGTAGTTGCAAACATTATACATCACTTATAATCTATCCAGTCATTGTCAGTTAAGCATTATAGGGCTCATTCAAATCATGCCTCTTAAACCTCGTTCCTTCTCTACATATATTGTTCCCACAATTCCCATTGTTTCTATGTAGCTTGCTCCGTCCCTTTTCTAAAGATCCCAATTCCAGTTGTTTTATCTCTATTCCTATACTCACTACTCTAGTAAAAACTTTGATTTCCAATTTCTAGCGATTGCTTTTTTGGCAGCCACCATAATTAGACTCAGCAAGGCTTTACTATGTCTAGGCAATTTCGATTCTGTATCACAGCTCAAAATGATCATCTCCCCAGTCATTCCTAACTGGCCACCCAGCATCTCCGACAGACCAGTCTGCCGGAAATCCCTAAAGTGCACCAGCCTATTACACTCCCAAAAAAAGTTCCCAGCTACCTCTTTTCCTGCCCATCACCCCTCCAACATTTTCTATCCACCTGAGGAATAATTCTTTGGAGTTTACTTGGGGTATAAAAATACCTATGTAAACACTTCCAGGCAAAGATTCTAAATCTTCTAAACTTTGTTGCATATTTGGGAGATATACATATACCCCCCCCCCCATTGTCTCTTTGTGACTTGCTTATCCACTCTCTCTTTCCAATCCTCTAAAAGCTCCTCTGATTGATTCTTATTATTATCATAAAATATTTTATATGCTCTGCTAATTATTCTTTAAATCAAACTGCACAGGGGGTCATTCACTCCAGGCATCTTAACTTAGCCTCTGACATGAACAGATCATGCTGGAGAGATAGATGTATCTTCCAGAGACTGCCACTTCTCTGGAACAAGCTTCCAGTTCACATGAAACAGAGCCCTTGCCTGACCCTCTTCAAATGCAAGCTAGTTCAATGAGTTGGTGACCACAAATTCACTCCTGGGTGGTTCCCATGTCCCTCATGGACAGAGGCAGTCGGTATTAATTACCATAGACTCTTATCTCTGTGAACTTCTCCTAACCATTGACAAATGAGGCAACTCAGGATAAATATGGCTAGGCTTGTAAGTGCTCTAGGGCCATTAACCTAGTAACCTTCTGTGAACCTTCTATGAACCTGTGAAAGACAGTGATGGTAATTATCTTGGGTTTTAGTGCCATTCTACATTTATTTATGTGTTTATTTACTTATTCATTTCATATTTGTTGACTGGGAAAGTCCAACTGGGTCAGGAACTCATTCTCATTGGAGCCCTGGGGGAGAGAAGCTCCACAGAGTATATAAAAAGATTTACAAAAATGAAGTACAGTGATCTTTAGATTTCTGTAGCTTACAAATTACAAGCTTTGCTGACATATAGGTAGTTGATAATTACTCACAACAGTAATTACTGCAATCTAGTTACAATAATTTTAGGTAGGCTGATAGTACATATTATAATGAAAATTTGTATAGTTTAAAAGGAGTGTTTACACAGGGTTTAGGCAGACTGCAGGTAGATCTTTGGAAGAAGAGATTAAGAGAAAGTAAAGGTTTCACTAAAGTACATTAGTAAGACTAGCATCTAGTTCATAGAGAGAAATGGGAGAGCTAGGGGAGCTAGATCAATTAGAAGAGGGATTCCTAGGTTGCTTTAGAACAGGGGCACATGCTTGTATCTTGCAGGTGTTTTTTAGCATGAGTTTGAAATTCTTGTGGTCTGTTATTGTCCTGATGTCCTGATGTTGTTTGGTGGGGCATTCCAGAGTTTAGCTACAGGGTTGGAGTACAGACACTGACCATCTTTTTTGTTTGGTCTGTGCAAAGTTACTAGTTGCTTGCCTTCGGATCTGAGTTTTCTGGTGGGTATGTAGGTTTGGAGGAGTGAGCTGAGTGCTGGCAGTTATCAGGTTGATATATAACTTTGTGTGCCATATTGAGTTGTAGGTTGTCTAGGAGGAGTGAAAGTTTGAGCCAATTGATGTTACTGAGAGCAGTGCAATGGTGAATGTTATGGGATGCATTTATAGCAAATTTTGCAATTTTATTAATGCAGGATTCTAGTTTTTTTTGTGTATAATTTGAATGTTTGTCAGAATGGAAGCAACGTCGAAAAGGGAGGGGAGTAGGTAAGTAGTAGCCAGGGTGGTTTTGATGGTAGAGTTCCTGACGTTTTTGTGCCAGTATAGCATTCCTAGTTTGCACTGTTTTTTTTTTATTGTATTGTGAATATGTAGGTCAAAGGAGAGCTTATTCTGTATGGTTATTCCTAATAGTTTGGCTTGGGTAACAACTAGTTGAGTATTGTTTAGAGAAATGATCTTGAAGTCAGCTGAGAGATTATTGTCTGTGAAAAGGAGAATTTTTGTTTTATTTGGGTTCAGCAGGAGCTGTACCTTGTTTAGCCAGGTCTTTATAGATGTAAAGGCCATTTGGTTTAGTTGCTGAAAGTGTTTTATGTTATTGGAGGAGGAGATGATAGAATTGTCAGCATATTGTATACGGGAGTGTTGGTTGGAGGCAATGTGAAGGTCATTAATAAAGATGTTAAAAGAGTAATGGTTCAAAAATGGACCGCTGTGGACTCTGCTGCTGTTTGGTAGATAGTTTGAGAGGGTGCCCTGCCATTTTACACATTGTTGCATGTCTGTGAGGTAACTGTTAAACCATAGCTGAGAAGTAAGGGTAGAGAGTTGTGGTAGTAGTTTTGGGTGGGAAATGGTGTCAAAGGCCTTGGATAGATCAAGAAATATAACAGATGTTAGCAGTCCAGCATCCCTGGCTTTGTTGACTGCATCTGTGAAGGAGATTAATGCAGTAGCTGTACTACATGAAGGTCTAAACCCATGCTGGGTGGAGGTAAGTAATTTGTTTTGTAGGGTATGATTAATTAGCTGTTTATGTATTTTCTAATAGTTTGGATAGGGAAGATAGTATAGCGATGTGGCGATAATTGGATATGTCATAAGATGTGCCGCCTTTGGGTAGGGGGGGTTACTATGGATTTTTCCAGGGGGGTGGGGATGTAGGATTCCATGATGGATTGGTTGATAAGTATACTGACTGGATAAACTATGGCATCGGCAGTCAGCTTTAAGTGCTCTGGTGGGAGATTGTCAGCGGAGGGAGAACAAGGTTTTAGTTAGAGGAGTAACCTACATATGTGGTGAGTGGGTACAGGTTGGAAAGTAAGGAGACTGGAAGATGTTTATTAGTTGAGGTAGTGTCTTGGGGAGATGAGAAGATAAGGAGGGTGTTTCTGTAATATTTTGGGAGGGGCTGGGGTTTTGCATGGGGTGAGAGTTTGAGGGCTGGTTGGAGGGACTGAGTAGATTGAGTATGCTCTCTACGAAATGTGTTTTGAAAGCTTCAGCTATTTGGGATGGGGTTTTATCAGTGACAGGCGATGTTTTTTCTTTGGTCCTGGGGTTAAGGAGCTGGGAGATGGTATTTTTGTGGGAGGTTAGCTGGTGGGAGAAATAGTGCTTATTTTCTTTGTTAATCATTTTTTTGCTTGGTTGCATAGTTGTTTGTAGTTTTGGTAATTTGGGTCACATTTAGTTTTTTGCCCTTGCTGACAGACTTTGTTTCTTGTTACTAGTAGGCTTTTAGTGCCCTTAGTTAGCCAAAGAGCATTATTATTATTTTTCTTTTAGTGCAGAGTGGAGATAGGTTAAGGTTATCTATGAATATTTTGTTGAAGTAGCTAACAGTGGCATCTAATGTTAGGGATCTTAGTAAGGACCAGTTTATAGATTTTAGTATTGAGTTAAAATGTTGTTGGTTGAAAGTAGACAAATTACAAAAGGTTTTATAAATGTGGTTTTTGAGGGTATGTGTTATGGTCCTGTTAGTATAGGTGGGTAGATGGTCACTTAAATTAATAGACAGAGTTCCATAGCTGGTGTATTTGTGGGGATCTGAAACTAGGACCCAGTCAAGTGTAGTTCCTGGGTGTTTATTTTTTGAGATTCTAGTTGGGGCAGCAATAAGTTGGTTACAACCATATAGGTTTATGCTTTTGGTAGTGCTGTGATCAGAGTTTTGATTTTGCCAATATATGTTGGTATCCCCCAAGATGATGGTTTCATTGGTAATGTTTTGGGTGATCCAGGATAGGATATCTTCTAATATGGGGGTATTATTCCCTGGAGGAATATAAAGGACTTCAATGCACAGTTGTTTTGCATTATTGATTTTTAAGGTGTCTTAAGATGGGTTTATGATATGGGGAGTAGGGTGACAGTGTTAGGACAGATTAAGGCTACACCTCCCCCTTTTTTATGAGTTTGGTCTGCTCTAATTATGTTGTAGCCTGGTGGGAGTAGATCATTACCTTTAATATGCTGCCTGAACCACATTTCTGTGAGTGCAAATATATCAGGGGAGTGCTGGGGTAGCCATGCCTGGAGTTCTGTAATTTTGTTGCAGATGCTACACAAGTTAAGAGTGATTAAAAGTAGATTTTTAGGGCAAGACGTTTTGGAAGAGGTGGAGTTAGAGGATGGGCCTGGGTTGAGATGGATATCGCCATATTGGGCTAAATAGGAGCCTATTTTTTGTGTGGTGGTTAAGGGGGGATTATTTTATTTAAATGCTTTAATTTTGTTGTAAGTGGGGGTGTAGGTTTAGGTGAGTCTTGTAGAAATTTCAATTTGGTGAATAATACTATGCTAGAATTGTATAGATGGAGGATATATTAGAGAAGGTATCTGTTTTTGTTTTTAGTAAAGTATTGGTTGTAGTGGATTTTACAGGTATGAGAAGGTTCTGGGGGTTTAATGATGTATATATGTAAGAAGGGTGAGAGTTAGAGAAATGAAAGGTGGTGTGGTAGAACTATGGTGAAAATTACTAGAAAAATGAAAGGATGGTAGGGAATGTAATGAATGAGTGTAATGGGGGTTAGGTGGATGTGTTTTGTGAAGTGATGAGGTGTGGGATGTGTTGGTTGATTGGTAATGAGTGTAGGAATTGGTGGAGAGTAAATAGAGTAATGCAATTAGGAAGAGATTATTGGTAAGTGGTGATTGGTGCAAAAGATGTAGGGGAGGGATTAGGCTTGGTATAAATGTAATTGTAGTGGGGATGAGTGGTAATGGGGGTAGGGTGGAGTATGGAAGTAGTGTGGGGAGCAGATTGAGCCTGATTGTAGTGAGGACGAACAGAATGGGATGAGCAGAAAAAGATGAGAGAAACTACAGTAAAAAAAAATATCTGTTAATAATTATGGACTAAGAAACCAAGGCTAAAGACAGTCTGCAAGGTTTGCTCCACAGAGTATATAAAAAGATTTACAAAAATGAAGTACAGTGATCTTTAGATTTCTGTAGCTTACAAATTACAAGCTTTGCTGACATATAGGTAGTTGATAATTACTCACAACAGTAATTACTGCAATCTAGTTACAATAATTTTAGGTAGGCTGATAGTACATATTATAATGAAAATTTGTATAGTTTAAAAGGAGTGTTTACACAGGGTTTTAGGCAGACTGCAGGTAGATCTTTGGAAGAAGAGATTAAGAGAAAGTAAAGGTTTCACTAAAGTACATTAGTAAGACTAGCATCTAGTTCATAGAGAGAAATGGGAGAGCTAGGGGGGAGCTAGATCAATTAGAAGAGGGATTCCTAGGTTGCTTTAGAACAGGGGCACATGCTTGTATCTTGCAGGTGTTTTTTAGCATGAGTTTGAAATTCTTGTGGTCTGTTATTGTCCTGATGTCCTGATGTTGTTTGGTGGGGCATTCCAGAGTTTAGCTACAGGGTTGGAGTACAGACACTGACCATCTTTTTTGTTTGGTCTGTGCAAAGTTACTAGTTGCTTGCCTTCGGATCTGAGTTTTCTGGTGGGTATGTAGGTTTGGAGGAGTGAGCTGAGTGCTGGCAGTTATCAGGTTGATATATAACTTTGTGTGCCATATTGAGTTGTAGGTTGTCTAGGAGGAGTGAAAGTTTGAGCCAATTGAGGTTACTGAGAGCAGTGCAGTGGTGAATGTTATGGGATGCATTTATAGCAAATTTTGCAATTTTATTAATGCAGGATTCTAGTTTTTTTTTGTGTATAATTTAAATGTTTGTCAGAATGGAAGCAACGTTGAAAAGGGAGGGGAGTAGGTAAGTAGTAGCCAGGGTGGTTTTGATGGTAGAGTTCCTGACGTTTTTGTGCCAGTATAGCATTCCTAGTTTGCACTGGGTTTTTTCATTGCATTGTGAATATGTAGGTCAAAGGAGAGCTTATTCTGTATGGTTATTCCTAATAGTTTGGCTTGGGTAACAACTAGTTGAGTATTGTTTAGAGAAATGATCTTGAAGTCAGCTGAGAGATTATTGTCTGTGAAAAGGAGAATTTTTGTTTTATTTGGGTTCAGCAGGAGCTGTACCTTGTTTAGCCAGGTCTTTATAGATGTAAAGGCCATTTGGTTTAGTTGCTGAAAGTGTTTTATGTTATTGGAGGAGGAGATGATAGAATTGTCAGCATATTGTATACGGGAGTGTTGGTTGGAGGCAATGTGAAGGTCATTAATAAAGATGTTAAAAAGAGTAATGGTTCAAAAATGGACCGCTGTGGACTCTGCTGCTGTTTGGTAGATAGTTTGAGAGGGTGCCCTGCCATTTTACACATTGTTGCATGTCTGTGAGGTAACTGTTAAACCATAGCTGAGAAGTAAGGGTAGAGAGTTGTGGTAGTAGTTTTGGGTGGGAAACGGTGTCAAAGGCCTTGGATAGATCAAGAAATATAACAGATGTTAGCAGTCCAGCATCCCTGGCTTTGTTGACTGCATCTGTGAAGGAGATTAATGCAGTAGCTGTACTACATGAAGGTCTAAACCCATGCTGGGTGGAGGTAAGTAATTTGTTTTGTAGGGTATGATTAATTAGCTGTTTATGTATTTTCTAATAGTTTGGATAGGGAAGATAGTATAGCGATGTGGCGATAATTGGATATGTCATAAGATGTGCCGCCTTTGGGTAGGGGGGGTTACTATGGATTTTTCCAGGGGGGTGGGGATGTAGGATTCCATGATGGATTGGTTGATAAGTATACTGACTGGATAAACTATGGCATCGGCAGTCAGCTTTAAGTGCTCTGGTGGGAGATTGTCAGCGGAGGGAGAACAAGGTTTTAGTTAGAGGAGTAACCTACATATGTGGTGAGTGGGTACAGGTTGGAAAGTAAGGAGACTGGAAGATGTTTATTAGTTGAGGTAGTGTCTTGGGGAGATGAGAAGATAAGGATGGTGTTTCTGTAATATTTTGGGAGGGGCTGGGGTTTTGCATGGGGTGAGAGTTTGAGGGCTGGTTGGAGGGACTGAGTAGATTGAGTATGCTCTCTCTGAAATGTGTTTTGAAAGCTTCAGCTATTTGGGATGGGGTTTTATCAGTGACAGGCGATGTTTTTTCTTTGGTCCTGGGGTTAAGGAGCTGGGAGATGGTATTTTTGTGGGAGGTTAGCTGGTGGGAGAAATAGTGCTTATTTTCTTTGTTAATCATTTTTTTGCTTGGTTGCATAGTTGTTTGTAGTTTTGGTAATTTGGGTCACATTTAGTTTTTTGCCCTTGCTGACAGACTTTGTCTCTTGTTACTAGTAGGCTTTTAGTGCCCTTAGTTAGCCAAAGAGCATTATTATTTTTTTTCTTTTAGTGCAGAGTGGAGATAGGTTAAGGGTATCTATGAATATTTTGTTGAAGTAGCTAACAGTGGCATCTAATGTTAGGGATCTTAGTAAGGACCAGTTTATAGATTTTAGTATTGAGTTAAAATGTTGTTGGTTGAAAGTAGACAAATTACAAAAGGTTTTATAAATGTGGTTTTTGAGGGTATGTGTTATGGTCCTGTTAGTATAGGTGGGTAGATGGTCACTTAAATTAATAGACAGAGTTCCATAGCTGGTGTATTTGTGGGGATCTGAAACTAGGACCCAGTCAAGTGTAGTTCCTGGGTGTTTATTTTTTGAGATTCTAGTTGGGGCAGCAATAAGTTGGTTACAACCATATAGGTTTATGCTTTTGGTAGTGCTGTGATCAGAGTTTTGATTTTGCCAATATATGTTGGTATCCCCCAAGATGATGGTTTCATTGGTAATGTTTTGGGTGATCCAGGATAGGATATCTTCTAATATGGGGGTATTATTCCCTGGAGGAATATAAAGGACTTCAATGCACAGTTGTTTTGCATTATTGATTTTTAAGGTGTCTTAAGATGGGTTTATGATATGGGGAGTAGGGTGACAGTGTTAGGACAGATTAAGGCTACACCTCCCCCTTTTTTATGAGTTTGGTCTGCTCTAATTATGTTGTAGCCTGGTGGGAGTAGATCATTACCTTTAATATGTTGCCTGAACCACATTTCTGTGAGTGCAAATATATCAGGGGAGTGCTGGGGTAGCCATGCCTGGAGTTCTGTCATTTTGTTGCAGATGCTACACAAGTTAAGAGTGATTAAAAGTAGATTTTTAGGGCAAGACGTTTTGGAAGAGGTGGAGTTAGAGGATGGGCCTGGGTTGAGATGGATATTGCCACATTGGGCTAAATAGGAGCCTATTTTTGTGTGGTGGTTAAGGGGGGGATTATTTTATTTAAATGCTTTAATTTTGTTGTAAGTGGGGGTGTAGGTTTAGGTGAGTCTTGTAGAAATTTCAATTTGGTGAATAATACTATGCTAGAATTGTATAGATGAAGGATATATTAGAGAAGGTATCTGTTTTTGTTTTTAGTAAAGTATTGGTTGTAGTGGATTTTACAGGTATGAGAAGGTTCTGGGGGTTTAATGATGTATATATGTAAGAAGGGTGAGAGTTAGAGAAATGAAAGGTGGTGTGGTAGAACTATGGTGAAAATTACTAGAAAAATGAAAGCATGGTAGGGAATGTAATGAATGAGTGTAATGGGGGTTAGGTGGATGTGTTTTGTGAAGTGATGAGGTGTGGGATGTGTTGGTTGATTGGTAATGAGTGTAGGAATTGGTGGAGAGTAAATAGAGTAATGCAATTAGGAAGAGATTATTGGTAAGTGGTGATTGGTGCAAAAGATGTAGGGGAGGGATTAGGCTTGGTATAAATGTAATTGTAGTGGGGATGAGTGGTAATGGGGGTAGGGTGGAGTATGGAAGTAGTGTGGGGAGCAGATTGAGCCTGATTGTAGTGAGGACGAACAGAATGGGATGAGCAGAAAAAGATGAGAGAAACTACAGTAAAAAAAAATATCTGTTAATAATTATGGACTAAGAAACCAAGGCTAAAGACAGTCTGCAAGGTTTGCTATAGATACACAAGTTTAAGGGACCAAGTGTTAAAGCTTGCTAAGCTGAAAGCTACCTAATCTAAAAGAGACAGGGTGTTTTTTATATAGTTAGCAAGAGAATTAAGGTGGTGGAAGTTTGAGGGTTAAGCAATATGCAACCCAGTAAGGCGTGTTTGCCACTAAGTAATATACTGAACAAAAACGCAAAAACACGTTATCCACTGTTACAGATTAAGCTAGGTGGAGTAAGTACATAGAGTTTAAAGATTAGAATGAGAGCAGATTCCTTGATTGCGCTCATATTTCAGCAGGGTTATAGAGGCACTAGATTGAAATTTTAGTTTCCTTTAATCTTATGGGGCACCCATGGAGTTGAAAGTATTACTGAAAAAAAGAGAGAGATGAAGGTTGCAGCAGGGGAAATAGTTTGGCATGGGAAAAGATATCGATGCAGAGAGATAAGAGCAAGTAGGAGTACAATAACTCAAACAAAATGCAGTTCCGAGTACCAAACAGGAGTACAATAACTCAAACAAAATGCATTTCCAAGTATCACTTCTCAGTTTAAACTACCTATAATGCAGTGAAATTACATCCCGTTTAACTAATTGTACATAACACCATAGTTTCGATATGCAAGACCTTCTAGATGTAAGCAAATCTGTAAGCAAATTGGATTCAGTAAAAATGTTCACTAAACAACAGAAAATGGCTACCATTTATCAGAGCGCAAGCAAACAGTTATGGTAGGCACAAACAACAGCAGAGTTATGATTTCATATGCAAACAGAAGAACCTCTGGCTGTTCACAAAAAGGCAGTAAATTAACTTTAAAATAATGGAGCCTTTGTGAGTTGGTATAATGTCCTGTTCTGAGGAACATTTGATCATTTGTAACAATGGCTTGGAGTCCTTAAAACAATGGCTAGAAGTCTATATTACAAGCATGAATCCAGCCTTATATAATAAACAAAAACAAGTAGGAGATAAAGCAAAGTTTTTCACAAAGAATAATCCTTAAACAACGAAGAGACTTAATGAGACAAGCACGTGGGTTGCTGGACGCCAATGTTCCTAGCTGTTCAATAGCCTGAAGAAGATTATTTAAAAATAGCACTGAACACCACCTAGATTAGTTAAAGCTTTGGGTGGAGTCCTATTGGCTAAGGGGCAGGGTCTTAGCAGAGCTGAGAAAGGTGAACCTAAGAATCCAAGGCTAAAGACAGTCCACAAGGTTTGCTATAGATAGATAAGTTTAAGGGATCAAGCATTAAAGTTTTCCAAGTTGAGACAGGTTTTTATATAGTTAGCTAGAGAATTAAGATGGGGAAGGTGTGAGGGTTAAGTAATATACTTTAACTTTAACTCAAACTCTATTTTTTTCTTAATTGCTGGGGCAAACACAGAGGTTTGATCCCTCTAAATCATCTTATATTTGGAAGGATGTCATTAAGTATCAAGCTGATCAAGCTATATAATACTTTTATTGCAGTTGTGTGTTTTTCCAGGTAAATTTGATCCCATCTGACACTGTCAAGCATTAATAAGAATTGAGCTGTCATTCTTTCTGGAAAATAATTTTCTTTGAAAAGGTGGGTTTGACCTTTTCATATTTATAAGACCAGGTATTAATGGTTGAACAGTGGTCATTCAAAGTGATCTTTTCATGTCCAAGGAGTATTTTTAGAACCTCATGTTAGAGTCAGCCATTCCCATTCAGTGGGTTAATTTTAGTTGCAGAAGAGATAAGTTTGGTTTGAGTGATAGTAAAAGGAGAATACCTCTCAAATGTCCACATTTTCACAGAATGTTCACATTTCAGAGTCATATTTCGGTTATTTCCTCATTAAATTTTTTTGTTTGTTTTATGGTAAATCATTGAGGATTTTAAGTCACTAAATAATGATTGACATATGTTTTTCAGACTTCTTAACCTTCCAAAAATGCACGTTAATACAAAGCATGCTTTTCTATCAGATGTTTTCAGTTTAGAAGAGCAATATTTAAAAATTGATCCTATTTTGGGCCTTTGTCTCCATTATTTTTGACTTTGTCTAGCATCCTTGCACTAAGAGGATGAGAGTTATGATAAGGAGATCCTCTTGTTGGAAATTATAGAGGGACATGCATGGCAGTATTACTATGATAATCAATCAGGCTAGGACTCAAATTAATATTTACACACCATGAATTATTTTTAGAAAGGAAATAAAAAGCAGTGTTAAGGAATTTGTTAAAATAGAATTTGTCCAAAGAACAATATGAAATAAATGTGGCTGTTATTTACACATACACTCAAGTTCTTAAGGAAGACATTGGTTCCATTATTAGGTAAGGATGGTGTATATGTTAAAAGATACTTGTTGATTTTATTTCAGTCTTGCTGCAGGGGAGTGATGTGTGTGCCTATGGTGTATGTGCGAGCACATGTGTGTGTGTGTGTGTGTGTGTGTGTGTGTGTGTGTGTGTGTGTGTGTGTGTGTGTGTGTGTGTGTGTGTGTGTGTGTTTGTGTGTGTGTGTGTGTGTGTGTGTGTGTTAACATGAAGCAACAATACATTAATAAACCAAATGGTATTAGAAGGAGCAGTGAGCTAAAGGTTAGGATTATGGAATTATGGGTATGGTATCATACTAAGAGAATGCAAATGTATTTAATTAGAAGTAAACAGGTTCAAGAATAGAGCAGAAGATTTATTTAAAGCTGGAATAGCACAAGAAATTAGAACTTTAGGGGTGTTATCTAATAAAATTATTCAGAAAATATTTTATTTATGATACAGAAAGAATAGGGATGAATTATCTTTGGAGTATTACAAGAAAGTATTACAAAACACAGTGATGTACTACAACTTTAAAATGATAGCTTGAGTGGTTTTCAGACTGTGGGTGTGACCAAAATATGCATAAAGGTAATGATATAGAGAGGGGGGTGGAAGTGGTGTGAATAAAGCAGCAAAGTGTTTTATAACACAACTGTATCACACTGCAATCAATTGGCATGCATGCATGTCCTGGAACAGTTCCTTTTTTGTGGACCTCTCTAGGTTTCTTTGTTTACAAAATTCAGTCCTAAAGGAAAATCAACATGTAGGTTTGACAAACGAATAATATCTGGATATTGTAAAAGGAAAGCAGGTAAGTTGGAACTGCAATCCATGTGTCGACAGCTGTCCAGTCTCAAGTATAGTAGCTGAATGCCTAAAATTCACAGACACTGTTTAGAGTTACTTAAGCAATAACCGATGACGTGGTATGGTATATTGAAGATTTACCCATGGTTGGTGTGGTTTAATCATGAGGGCGAAGCCCGAGTGATTAAACAAAGGCAACCGTGGGTAAATCTTCAATATACCACAACCACGGAGTCGGTTATTGCTATTATACAATGACATTATTTAAGAAAAAAAATACTTATTTTTCTTAAATAATGTCTTTGTATAACGGTGGATTACTGTTCTTCCTTTTCCCAAGGTGATCAACTGTTCCAGTTTTTACAGGATAGTCCCAGTTTGGAAGTCTCTATCCCGGTATCCCAAACATTGTCTTTGGGACACACAAATGTCCCAGTTTAGACCGCTCAGTCTGAATGATGACCTGGCCTCCTGGGGCGGCTTGTTCCCCTGCTTTCCCATCCTGAGCAGCTCTGGGGACTTTGTGATTTTTCGGGGATGCCATTGGGTATGGGGTAAGGTCAGATACCTTCACTCTGGGCAGGAGCCTTCCAGGCCCTACCATTGTCCATCAATCGCTCCCTCAAGGACTTCCATCGTAGGGGGGCTCTGCCTGACCCCACTCACCCAGGCAGGAGCTCTCCAGGCCCCCTCACTCATCTGGCTGGCACTGCCTTATTGACTTCTGTCAGGGCTGACCCCTACAGGCCTCCCCTTCGACCTGGCCAAGAGACCTTCCCCGGCCATGGCCCCCCATGTCGAGGGGACTCTGCCTGCCTCCATGTCTCCTACAGCTGCCAAATCATGCTGGATTGCTCATGCCCTCAGACCTTCTCAGGGGAGCTTCCCTCCATTCCAGTCTACCCCTCCAGAACTCCCCTCAGTCACTGAGGGGCAGATCCACTCACATGAAGGCTTCAGAGTCTCCCTCCAGAGCAGCTCTAGGGACTTTGAAATTTTTCAGTGATGCCATCAATTATGGGGTGAAGTTGGATGCCTTTGCCTCAGCAGGAGCTCTCCAGGCCCCTCTGCCATCCATCCTGGTGCTTCCTCAAGGACTTCCATCATGGGGGCTTTGCCTGACCCTGCTCACCCAGGCAGGAGCTCTCTAGGCCCTGCCACTGTCCACCAGTCACTCCCTTAAGGACTTCCATCATGGGAGGGGGCTGTGCCTGACCCCGCTCACCCAGGCAAGGACTCTCCAGGCCACTCTGCTGTCTGCCCCAGTGCTTCTTTAAGGACTTCCGTCGTGGGGATCTCTGCCTGACCCCCCTCACCCAGGCAAGAGCTCCCCAGCCCTGCCAGTGTCTGATTCTCTCCCCCTTCCAGACTTATATCCCAGAGGGAGCATGGTCCATACCCCTCACCCAGGCAGGAGCTGTCTTGTTCCAGTCACTTTTCACCTGTCTCTCCCTTCCAGACTTCCATTAGGATGGGCCCTCTCCAGGCTTCCATTTCTACACAGGAGAGAGAGCTATTTTCCAAGGTTACATATCTCCTGACTGCTGCCAAATCATGCAGCATCACTCGTGCTCTTGGAGCCTCTCAGGGGATCTTTCCAGCCTCATGGAACTCTGCTGTGCTGCGAAGCCAAAGACAGTTCCTCATCCAGACTTCCATGACACCAGTTCTACCATTTGCCTTGCACCTAGGGCTTTCAAACTTTCAGGGGAGATGGCCTTGGGTCCACCCATCTCTGCAGCATACCTCACTCTCTCTCCCCCATGGTGCCAGGCACCAATGAATGCACATTGCTTCGAGCCTCCTGGCATGTTGCTTCTTGCCTCCTGGGTGGTGCTGTTCACAGAGTGGCATCCCCACAGTGCCGGAGGAAGGACAGGAGGCAAATCTGCCAGCCCAGGGTGTCAGATGACATGGCAGCCCTATCTCCACTTCCATGGGGGCTGGGAGAGTGAGATTGCAGACCTGGCTTCCAGGGACAGCCCTCAATTGTCCCAGTTTAGGTCCTGCAACAAAATGGTCACCTTGCCATTTCCATTCTTCCTTTCTAGGCAAGATGGCACTCTGCATCATGTTTTGATTCTTATTTGAGGGTCTGACCCCTCTGGTATATGACTATATGAAGAGGGCAAGTGAGTGACCACTCCTTTATGGTCATAAGATGGAGACATGTTTACTTCATGGTCTGTATAGTCACCTGTAGTAATGACAAAACAAATAAAATGTGTTTTTCTTTTATAAGTTTAGAAGAAATTAAATCATGAGTATTCAATGACTCTTTTTGCCATTGTAAGTGACTTCTCTAAGCCATAAGTAATTCATATGCTATTAAATGTGGCTGAAAGCCATGTAATTTCTCATGCAACTGCTTATTATGAAATTATCTTACTTAAAGTGTAAATTAAGTATCAACTCCAGTCACAGACTGAAGAAAGTTAACTGTATTAAACAACACAAAAAAATCCTGGTAAGTATAGGGTCATCAGCAGTATAATTCTCAGATATCAATTCATTCTGAAGTTATCTTCCCTAGAAGATACATGGAATATCCAGATCAGTTAAAGATTCAAGACAGTTAGCTGTCTCTGTGGCATAAAGGGATAAAGTCCTGACTATGACCCAAGACAACCTAAATTTGATTAACAAGACCAAATCCTACAAAACAAAAAAAGATTCAAGATAGCTAGTATATATTAAACAGCAGATAAATATCTGGGGAACTACAGACCTGTTGGCTTAACAACAATGGTAGGTATAGTTGTGGAGGAAATCCTGCTAAGAAGGCTGGTATTATTTCTAGAAGACATCAATCTCTAGGACAGAAGCGAACATGGATTCACAGCTAGAAGGAGCTGTTAGTCAAAGCTGATCCAGATTTATGACTGTGTTGTGTGAGAACTTAACAGGGGAGTACTGATAGATGTAGTCTACATTGATTTTAGCACAGCCTTTGACTCTGTCCTACACAGGAGGTCAACAGTAAAACTGGTGGAATTGTGACAGGACAAAGACTGGGGAAAGTAAAGGTGCTGGGATAGAAGAAAGTCTGAGGATCTGGACAGCTGATGGGTGAATAGTAGGACACAGAGAGTTGTAGAGAGAGGAACAATGCCAAAAAGTATGGAGGAGATGGAGTACTGCAAGGGTATGTCCTTGGTCAGACAGTTCTGAGTGACAAGCAAACTCTTACTTGATGACACAAAGATAAATACAACAGTGGAGGATGGGTGGATGGGTTCTGGAAGAATATAACAAAGGATTTGGAAAAGCTGAATAAAAGGGTAGAAAGGTAGCAGTTACAGTTCACTGAAAACAAATACAAAGTTCTTCAGTCACAATAACCATGGTGCAAAGTCATCAGGTGTGAAAATGATGGCAGCAAATCAGTAAAAGGATATGAGGTGGTGATCATATCTGGACTGGAACATAAGGGACAGAGTGAGACAACAGTGGCAGCAGCACCAGCAAATAGAATGCTTGGGTGTATGCTCAGGGGAACAGACTCCAGAAGCAAGTGTATCCACTCTATAGGACCTTGGTCAGCCCACACCTTGAGTACTGCATGCAGTTCTAAAGGTCATATAAGAAAAGTGACATCAAACTGCTGGAAAGAATTAATTTAAAAGCTACCAGAAAGATCTATGGGATGGCGGGGAAGGACTAAGATCAGAGGCTAGAGGTGATAGCTGTGTAAGACCTGTCAGACTCGTAACTATAGTCTTCTCATATAAAACCAGAAAAGATAGGAGGGGTGTGATGTTGGTGCAGGATAATATCATAATAGGTGAAGGAAACATACTGAGGAGGTGAGAAGGGAAAAAAGGAGGCCCAGGTAGCAGATTGTAGGGACTAACTATTCCCTGGATCACCAAAAGTAATTTTGTACACAGACAGTTGTGGGCACATGAAATGGATTACCATAATAGATGATGGGGCCCAGGAACCAACTTCTAGGGTTTAACTACTCCCTGGATCTCCAAAAGTAATTTTGCACACAGACAGTTGTGGCCACATAAAACGGATTACTGGAATGGACGATGGGGAAAAAATACATACAGATATCCAAGAGGGCATGGGAAAGGTCGAAATATGGTATGAGTGGAAGAAGGTATGGAGAGGGCGTAGAATGTTTAGGTACTTATAAGCAGACTATATAGACAGAAAGTCTCCTTTTGCCATCAAACAAATGTAATGCAGTTATATATGTCTACAGGAAGCCTATTTAGACTCAAATGAACATCAAAACCCACTAATGTCAGCTTATCAGAGAAGACTGACACCTTCCTCCCAAGGAGATAATAGAACCTGCATAATTATTTCAACATTGGCTTTTTAACTGCCATACCATAGTTTTCAGAACGCGCTTATAAAGTTTTGTCATTTAGCACTCTCTGTCTGCCTTCCCTGTATTTGAAAGCTCTGTTTCTTGAGTACACATAATTTTTATGAAGGCATACTTTTAATAGAGAGGACTAAAACATGTTATTTATCTCACAGAATTGTCTAATAAAACACATGCTGAGGAATTAAAATCTCTTGAAAAAGCAGTCGCTACCTTTGCAAGTAGTTGGCATTGTCTGAAGTCTGTCCTTTCTCCTTGACTCACATATTGATAATAACATAATTTTTCCCCTCATAGTTTGTTTCCAAAGAGGACATCTATTTGATTTTTTGCAAGAGAATGTCCAACAGCACTATTTATTGGGTTATATAAAAGTTGTATTGAGTTTTTACCACTTTGCAGAGGTTTACTTATGTCAGAGAGAGTTATGTAGAGAGAAGACAATGACCCCATGTTTGAAGCCCATTCAATCTTTTGTTAGTCTCCTCACACTGTTCTCTTAGACTTCTGTTTGTTGAACAATCTCTGTTGACTCCTTAGGTTAACCTCATTTGTGATTTACATACACTGACAGACTTTCTTGGTTGTCACAACTCTCTACAGACCTAATTGAAGCCATAAAATTCAGCTTCTATTACTGCCAGTATCCAAATATCCAAAATCTATGATAATACAGCATATAAAAAATACTAGATATTGATGCTGCTACAGCCAGCAGTAATAACAAAGACCTACCCTTATTACATATGATATTATGCACAGATGACATTCTGGTGCTGCAATCACACAAGTACCCAGTCACACTACAAAGTCTGCTTCAACAGCCCCTTTTCCATTTGCTTCCACTGGGTCTCAACAATTAAACTTCTGAGCAAACATCACAAAACCAATATTATGTATTCTCCGCACAACAGAAAACTCACCAATTACATATTTTACTATTATGGACAATTATAACAACACTATACCCTTTGTTTCAGAGTACAAATACCTTGGCCTCACCTAGACACCTGTCTTTCCTTCTCCATCCATACTGACAGCAAACTGATAAAGCCCTTTCCCAACTGAAAGTCTGCTAAAAATGTTTCATCTTCTGTCTCCTACCATTTCAATGTCTTTAGCCCTGAATGTTCTGCTTCCTAAAGTGGAATACATACTTCCTCCCCTGACTTTTCATTTGTCCTATAACGCACAGAATACGCAGATCATGGAAAAGTCACTCGCCATTGCTTTCTTAATACGCAGATCACGGAGAAGTCACTCGCCATTGCTTTCTTAATGCGCAGATCACAGAAAAGTCACTCGCCATTGCTTTCTTAATACGCAGATCACGGAAAAGTCACTCGCCATTGCTTTCTTAATACGCAGATCACGGAAAAGTCACTCGCCATTGCTTTCTTAATACGCAGATCATGGAAAAGTCACTCGCCATTGCTTTCTTAATACGCAGATCACGGAACAGTCACTCGCCATTGCTTTCTTAATACGCAGATCACGGAACAGTCACTCACCATTGCTTTCTTAATACGCAGATCACGGAAAAGTCACTCGCCATTGCTTTCTTCTGCACAGATTGGATTGACTCCCAGTAACTGAAAGAAAATTCTATTTACTTGGACACACTACTATTCAAAACACTAAAGAAGGGATATCATCCCCTTTGTAAAGATTACTTCCCTTTAGAGAACAGGTTTAATACCTAAGGAACACCCAAAGTGACATCATCTCCCTGAGTAGGACTCATTTTACAATATTTATGGGAGTGAGGGCCTTTTAAAGTCTATGTCCAGTCTTATGGAACAATCTACCCTTAAAGTTCAACTATAAATAAATAATTGGTGGAAATTTTATATAATGAATCGCCATGCAAATGTTTTAGGGACAATTACCATGATCTGTAACATATCTTCCCTTTTCTCTTATCTAAACTTCAGCACCTTGTTAATACCACTTGGTTTAAAGATTCATCATTCTCCAGTTCTCAGCCAACCTCTTAGCAACTATGTGCCTATAGCCTGACAAATATTTGTGTTTGGTTTGCAATTGTAGATTTAATTTTATAGAAACAAATTGTCTGACTTAACAGTGCAGAACGTGCTCAATAGCAGATTGTAGACTCACATTTTTCCTGCTTATACTTCACTTATACATTCATTTTGTTTTCTGTGGATAATTCTATTTGGTGTAAGTGTAAGTCTGTTTGTGTTTTCCTATTTTGTGTGCACACCTGTACCGAGGTCATAGCTGAAAGGAGCCTTCAGATCAATCCTCCTACCTGATTATTAAATAATAAATAAATAAAAATGAATAAACTTTAGTGGGAGCCACTGAAAACTGGTTAAGAACTTAGCAAAGGCAACAAACTGATGATATAAAAGCATTATCTTAAACGAGCACACTACACTCTTAAGAGTGTTGGCTAGAAAGCTATAAATATCCAGGATAAACTAAGTGCAAAAGGTAATCTATAATTCCATAACCAAAACAAAATTCCTTCGTCATAATCAGTTTCTACTCATGAAGAGATTGTAGGCATTTGAGGACTAAGTCACCCACACTAACTACGTTAAAGTGTAAATGCAGAAAAAGCATTTGGTAGATAGAGAGCTGTAGATACTGACTGGCATCCATAGAAGCAGAATCCAGATCCCAAACTTAAACACCTAGTGATCTCTGGTGAGACATAACATTGGGTTGTTTCTAATCCCCTCTTCTTTGTACCATATGCTTAGTGTCTTCTCTTAGAAAACCTGAAATTCAGATTATTACGTCAGCAAACAGCACATATGTTTCTTGCCTTTACATACTGTTGTTCTGTCCATTCCAGAAAGAGATTCATAGATTCATAGATAAGTACTAAGTTAACTGCCCTTGTGGGCCATTTTAAGTCTAGCCAATTATCCCTTGTGAGACTCAAACCCTGCACCTTGCGTTTGTAAGGCAAACACCTTAACCATTAGGCCACCCTCCCAACCCATTAAAGGATTTTTTAAGATGGATTAGCCAAAGAATCATCCTGGTAGTCCAAACTCATTCATCCTTGCATTACATAGTGACTAATATTTTAAAATTTTACCTGCATTAGACCTTACAAGCAAGGATTCTTTCGCTAGCAGCATATCTGTGATAATGATTCTGCTTTGTATTCAGATGAGAAATCCCATTCAGACCACCATTTCTCATATAAATGTATTCATTCATTCTCTAATTACCCAACTAACCCAGTGCAGGGTCTTGGGGGAGATGGAGCCTATCCCACTCATCACTACGTTTAAGATGTCATTGCTTATTCTGAATGGTGTACCAAACTACCGACAGATGCAAACAGACAGATACACACACACACACACACACACACACACACACACACATGCAAACTTACACACACACACACACACACACACACACACACACACACACACACACAGACACACACACACATGTACATGTATATACAGACAATGGATACAAACATTAAAAACACAAATGTATAAGTACTCACATGCTATTAGCTCGCAACACACTTACTCAATGCCAGCTGCTCAAAAAAGCAAGTGATTGGCGTGGCCAAAATGCTGACTGACTATAACAGCAGTTTTTATCAGCTCTGCTATAACCTTTTCATTCCTGACAGGAAATTTCATTTTTTAATTATTCCTTCCAGTTTTTTTCAACAAATATTAATAAAGTAGAGAAGTAATATCCAAAAAATAAATATTTAACTTTAAAATTTCCTGTTAAAATACCATGTGGAAGTTTTATATCTTCATACTTAAAATGAGCCACACAAAAGGAACTTCTCAGGATGCTTTACTAAAGAAGGATATACAGTGTGTTCTTACCAGCTTGCAAGAACTTTTTCTTAAGATGGATAAAATGGACAATAAAATTGAGAACTTCAAAGAAAGTACTTCTAGACAAATGGAATAAATACAAGAAATATTAAATAAACAAAAAACTCAGATTTTGTGGATAAAGGATGCTCTGAATGACTTTGAAGGAAGACTAACAGAAGAACATAATTTGGAATTTTTGCTGAAACAAAACACCTTGCTGCTGGAAAAGATTGATGATATAGAGAACAAATCACGTAGAAACAATATCAGAATTTTTTGATTATCTGAAGGCATTGAAAATGGCAACATGACATCCTTTTTAACAACCTGGATCCCTAAAACTCTTGAGCTCCCAGAAGGTATGTCTTTTGGCATTGAACGAGCCCATAGATCTCTATCTCAAACAGCACTCCTTTCAAAAAAGTCAAATCCTAGGTCTACAATTGTATGATTTTTCTCTACACAAGATAAAGATCTGGTCCTAAAGACAGCATGGGCTACATCTCCTATAAAAATTCAGGACCATATAATAAGGTTTGACAATGATTTCTCATCAGCAGTGATGTCTAGAAGGAAAACCTTTCTACCTTTAATAAAAGAACTCAAAAAACGTCAGATCAAAGTACACCTGCTCTTCCCAGCTAAACTGAAAATATTTCTTACAGATGAAACAAAAATCTTTGAAGACATGGACAATCCTATATCATACTTAAAAAAAGCAAGTGATCAGACTCCCACTAGCCAGATCTCCCATTTCTATGTAGCCCTCCCAACAACTGAGTCAATAAAACTATACAGCTCTACTAGAAACCAAACTCTAACCTTAAAACTCCAGGTTCCAGCTTGCATTCTTGCCCCCTTACCCTAAACCTCCACTCACCTTCCTTAACCCTAGAGTCCCTGATCATTCTCTAAACCTAAAATTCCAACTGTCTCTAAATCTCATTTCCGTTAAGACTCCCTAACCCTAAATTCTCCTCCCACTCCTTAAACCTAAAACTACCTTCCTGCTCCATAATCCAAAAACTTGCTTCTGACTCCCTAACCCTGAAATCTCCTTCTCACTCCCTAACCCTAAAGACAATTTTGGAGGATCATATAGCACAGTAGAATTAAAGTTTCTTGTACATTCTTCAGGCTTTATGCCTGAGGGACTGTATTATATAAAAGATTACTTTGCATTAATGCCTGAAGAATTGCCTCCTTCTCCCTTCCCATGGCTGTCACGCTTACATTCACAGACTCAATAATGTGTTCGCACACGAGCAGTAACCAACACAAGCTACAGAATACTCAAATCCCTGGCTTCAAAACAGTCATCTTCAAGCACTTGTAGTAGAACCCAAACACGCATAGGTTCATAGGTAAGTACTAGGTTAGCTGTTCTTGTGGGCCCTTTTAAGTCTAGCTAATTTCCCTTAAAGGTAAGAATCAAATCCTGTATCTTTTGTCTGTGAGATAGCCAACTCTCCAAGCACACACACACATACAAGCTAACACTTGTTTCACACCTATAGGCAATTTAGAGGCTCACTGGTTATACCAGACAATCTAGAAAAAAAAATATGAAAAGCAGGGAGGATGTACACATTCCATACAGATGGAACCTCAGACAAGAATGAACTGGAGAACCGAGCACTGTGAGGCAGTGTTAAGCACTGCAGTAACAAACTGCAAAAATCAGAGTACATTCATACAAAATAATAAAATATGTGATCTGATGAAGTGGCTGGTGCCATGGAAGCGCTCACCTCTTTTAATAATAAAGCTGTTATTCTACATAGCTGTGGCTGCTACCTCCTGCTTTATTTTTTACTGTTCATTTCATTGTTGTTGGAGGTAACTCTTGCCAGCACCGTTTGGTTTTTACTGTGAATATTTATATGTATGTATGTATATGTATATATATATATATATATATATATATGGTTCTACCTGACATAGTCGAAACCACACAACACCGACAACCACATCACCGACACCACATATTCGACAGTCCATAAACACGAAACCACACATAACCGACAACGAAATAACCGACGGTACACAAACACGAAACCCCATACACTGCACACACCACAATAACAATTAAAAACAAAACACATCCCCATTCCACAAACCACACACACAACACAAGCACACCAAAATCCTTACAAGCCCACACTAAACCTTACCCTAACCCTAAGGTCCGTCACTATCGCACACTTACCTACCGCTCCTAACCCTAACTCACTTAACCGCCCGCCCTATCGCTCCTAACCCTAACTCACTTAACCCACCCCTATGCTCCTAACCCTAACTCACTTAACCCACCCCTATCGCTCCCTAACCCTAACTCACTTAACCCACCCCTATGCTCCTAACCCTAACTCACTTAACCCACCCTATCCCCACAGACCGTCAATCTCCACACTTACCTGCCTCGCACCCTAACGTCCGTCACTACCGCATACTCACACAGCCTTTCCCCATGTCGGCATCCTCGGCGTTGGTGTTGTCATCCGTCGTGTCGGTCTTCTGCATTGTCGATGTTCTGCCACTCGCGATTCGCGTCGGTCTTCTTCGTTTTCGATCTTCTGGAGCTCCGAATTCCGCTGTCGGTCTTCTGCGCTGTCGACGAAGTCAGGTAGAACCATATATATATATATATATATATGGGTTCATGTTAGAACGTCGACAACTGACTATATCGACAAGTAGCCCTGCAGCACGAAATAAACTAAACCTCAAAGCATCGACATTTCAAATAACCGACACTTACTCCATCGACAACGCGCTACACCAACATCGCGTATTACAGGTAATGGGTATTAACATATGTGAGGTAGGAGATGTATTTATAAACTTATGTCACTTAGTCTGACATTATAACTACATCCCCCCCTCAACATATGTTAATACCCTTTACCTGTAATATGGGATGTGGGTGTAGCGCGTTGTCGGTAAAGTGGATTGTCGGTGAAGTCGTCTCGATGGAGTAAGTGTCGGTTATTTGAAATGTCGATGCTTTGAGGGTTCGTTTATTTCGTGCTGCAGGGCTACTTGTCGATATAGTCAGTTGTCGACGTTCTAACATGAACCCATATATATATATATATATATATATATATATATATATATATATATATATATATATATATATGTATTGTTAATCAATTTAAGAGGAGTATTCTTCTGGATAAACCCCATATTTTGTAAGCCCCATTACCTAATAATCCAGACATCTAATCTGATTTATTCTGAAAAAAATGCTTCCATCTTTTCAGGCTGCTTTCAGTACTGAATTCATAAACTTGAGGTCATTCCAACCAGAACCGCTCAAAAGCACCTCTGTGCAAACAAACGTTGAGGAACACACAAAAAACAAAAACTTTTACTGAAGGACAACACACCACAGTAGAAGTTAGCTTGTTTGTGCACACTTGTTCAGGCTGATGGCCAGAGGGAATGTATTCCATAAATATTTACTTTGTGTTTATGCCTGAAGAAGTATACCTGAAATCTTAGTTTAGTTTTGAGAAAGTGCATAACATAAAAGCTACTTTATATTTTGCTGTTGGGTATTTCACCTGAGCTTTTTGTTTGATGCACTTTAAAAGACAAACACAAAGTCTTACATCATTTGGAATCTGCACATCTGAAATGGATGATTTCTTTATGCCAGGACTAGATAAGGTTTGTAATTAAAGGACTATGTGAAAGTTCAGCCATACTGGGACCAATTAATACAAGACTGTATGGCTGAGGAAGGACCCAGACACTGCAGATCTGTTAGTCTCAATCACTGTCAATTCTTTCCTCAGAAAGTTTATAGGAAAATCCAAAGATGGGTGCAAGCAGATTCCAGAATGTTAATGGTTATGTAGATAGCAGTGCTCTGTGTCATAAGTGCAGAAAAGCTAGATCGGCACTGAAAAAGGAGATTAGAACATACATATTGTAAGTCACAAAATGAAGTTCAGTGAAAGATATTTAAAATGTTTTTGTAGCACTGCATCCCAAACACCCTTGATGTGAGGGAGCTGGACCCTTCACAGCCCTTCTACTTTATGTATATTAACTATGAAATTGCTGCACCTTGGAGTAAGCAGAATTCTTTGAGATATTGCAATCACAGGCACAGGGTGTATTTAACAGCAGTCATACTTTACATCCTAGTGTGCTGAGCATTAAAGTGTTGCACTTCTGCCTGGCATCTAGTACTACCATGACTTTATATGGTAGAAGTCTTTACACTCCAATTTGGCCTAGTCCTTTGACTGGATAGCTACAGAGGCAGCCCGAGAGTATTTGTGGAAATGGAAGATGTAATTTCAGCAACCATTCTGACACTGTACCTCACAGGTGTGAAGGAAACTAAAGGGTGTGGACTAGAGCTCAAAGTAGGGATGTCTAATTTGAAGCAGAGTGGCAGTTATGAAGGAATTGAGGAAAAGCTGGTAAATTCTGGGGTGTCATAGTGTTCAGAACTATGACTAATTCTATTCAGCATTATGTGTCTGGTATGCAGAGATTGGATAAGAATGTCAGCACCTGAGCTGGAAGTACCAAGACTCAAAAACAAATGATGTGGTCAGTGGAGCTGGGGTGAGTCCTCAGTGTGGCTAGTAAAAAGGTTAGTAAGTAAGAACTGGGCTTTAATGCAAAAAACATGCAAAGTTATGCAATTCATTGGAGGGATGCCAAGAAAATGCACCTATGGAGGGGCACCTTAAACAGTAATGGAGCTGAGGCTTACAATAACCCCTAGAGGGAGCCAGTTCCAGAATGCAGTAGATAAGTTTGAAAGGAGTAGTAGACTGTGCTTCTGTGTAGTGGCTCTTCTATGACATCATTAAACAATAACAATGTAGCCAATGAACTCATTCCACTACTTCTAGAGTGAAAGTTTACAACAGCCAATAACATGGCATAATGCTTATACTTATTGACTAAATATACTAAAGGTGAGCCTTCTCTGAGAATCTTCCACCATGGTCAGTGTAGGATTTTTGTTTTCTACTGCATAACTTGTTTCTGGATTAAAAACACCATCTACTAAATATCATTTATTATTAGGCTCAATGAAAATAATGTTATATATAGTGTTGCAGCTGCCTGTGGTAATGTATCCTGTAACAATGGTGAGAATTGTTTTGCTTATATTTTGCAGAGCTCTGTCAATGTCACTGTTGACATAATTGACATGAATGATAACCATCCAGAGTTTACCATGGATCCTTATACAGCACAGATAAACATGATTGGTCCTGTGGGAACTCATGTACAAACAGTGAGCGCAACTGACATAGACCAGGTAAATAAAGCTTTATCATAATGTTGTAAATGCATTCCAAACTTTGCATTGCTGGAACTAGCAGATCTTTTGTTTTTCAGTGGTTCCATGACTCCACAGTGGTGATGTGGAATCTCCCTAAAAAGAAGGGGGATGCAGATGTTTGTATTACATTGTTTTTAAACAAAAATGTTTATTATTATAGATGTTCAACTGATGCGATGTTTAATTTAGATATTAATATGTTCTTTTATCTGTAATATTGTTTGGCAGTAAAAAAGAACCAATAAAATCTTTTTTTAAAAAAGCAGAATCAGGAATGGAATTGCATTAACTTGCTAAACTCATGATCTTTCATCTAAACAGATAACAGGACATGTACCAGTGTCAGGTGGTTCTATATTAATTCATTAAATGCGATTTCAGCGAATACCTAAACATCGACCGCACTTCAGTGAAAATCGTTTCAGCGATTTGTTGAATTTACCAAAGGCAAAGAAGCAGTTGGCCAACTACTCAACTTTGCCCTTTTCTCTACTGTAGTGCGATCTCGGATTTGGTATATATAGTTGGAGTGTGGGGGGCTTTCTACCCCCACATCAGGGTGTGTGAGGGGTGAAGCCCCCCACTTGGGTGGGTTCCATTTACTTAAATGTCAGTTCATTGTGCTGCAGGGCAAGTATTTACTTGACTTTGGTAAATTCAGCAAATCACTGAAACCATTTTCGCTGAAGTGCAGTCGATGTTTAGGTATTCACTGAAATCGCATTTTGGCAAACTAATATAGACCCATGTCAGGCACCTTACACTGCTCATGTCCATTTGCCAAGCAACTAATTTTTGAATGAACTCAGCCTGTACCAACCTCAGTAAGGAAGTGTTGAGCCTTTCTGACTGATAGCAGTGCTACATAGTGCTGTCCTAGCAGATGGATTGTGGGACATGCTTTTAATTTCATTTTCCAAGAGTCATAATAATTCCTTCCAAAATGACTTAAGACATTGTCTAAAGCTAATACTTTAGCTTATTTTGAGAAGTATTAGGATTATAGACTGTACTAATAACTGCTGTATTATAAGTAACATGGTTACTTCACACTTGCTGTTTCCGGAACATGAATTTTAAACCCAGTACCCACCCCACCAAAAAAAAAATCACTGTAATGGCACACAGTAAATCATGAACCCTGGGAATGACCCTTTATCCATGCTTCCTATCAGAGTATAATGGTCAGAAAAGCATAGTTGCTATGTATCCTGTAAAATTATATTTGTCTTTACAGGAGACTCCCCAAAACTTCTAAAACAAGTATACTCATCACTGTTTTCAAAGGCTAATTTTTAATGTCCTGATAAAGGTATATAAATAAAACTAAGGATAATCTGAAGACAGTCTAAGATATAAATTAGTTTGTGGTAAAGCAGTTATGACTATTACTTATATTTTCATAGTCATGTTAATTTCATAAATGTCATAAAATCATTTATCTTAAATGTTTCCATAAAGACTTATAAAGTAAAAATCCATGGGCATTCAGAAGCCATGTAGCTGAAACACGGGTATGTTCTTAAGAAGATATATATATATATATATATATATATATATATATATATATATATATATGTGTGTGTGTGTGTGTGTGTGTGTGTGTGTGTGCGTGTATCCCATAGGCCTCCAGTACATGGGATTTCAGGTTTTATGCTTTTTGTTGCAGTTTTTAATAATTGCAGTGTAGGGTATATTTACATGATATGTAGGTAATGAATTTGGTTCCTGCTGTGATTGCCTTCTGGTCAGTCCATGAATCAATTCATTACCCTGGGGAGAACCCTATGACCTATTCAAACTGGGACAAGAGATGAGCTTTCCAGAAATGGAAGCCATTATCTGTGCACTTGTGTGAACCTGGATTTTTTCTTTATGAAACCCATGCCTTCACCCCCAGGGAGCTGCCATGCAATTGACCTTCAGTATTGTGCAGCCACACTTCTGTTTTCCTGTTCTTTATGTCTGCATCCTCCCATTGAACCCTAACCTCTGCTGGGACTTTAATTCATGGAGTATGTGCATGGACACATGCTACCTGCCACTCCCCATGAGAAGAGCCTTGCAGGTTAAGCATCACACTTTCTCTTTCCCTCATGTCAGCTCCATCATATGCCTAAGCTGCTGTTCAAATTTGGGGCACCTTGGTGTGCATAGTCAGGGCTTCATCTCACTACGCCAATGGTGCTAGCCACCAGGAGTACTACATAGTAGTGTTCTCATTCAAGTGCTGTGCACTGTATACCTGCCTAAGAAGCACATCTGTATCTGTAAATTATTGCTGCTGCCTACATCTGTACATGTAAATTGTTATTGCTGCTGTTGTAGAGGCATATTATAATTGGTCTGATGTGAGGCTATTGTCCAGCCATAGTCTGAGGAGCACAGAATCACTATATATGGGATATTGGGTATGTTTTCGTGATCTTCAGAGCAGTACTTCCATACTTGTATCCACATAAATGCCCGTGACTACTCCATAACATAGTCTGTAATTTTAAATGTTCTGAATTGTGGATTTTCATTTCCATATTAACTGCATATCTGGACTTATCCAGGTGCGCAGTAGTGTACAACACTACTGCTATGGCCTAGGGTACTTATGAATTGCCTATGGTTCTGGCATGTGATGCAAACAGTGTGCCAGCCCTATGCTGTTGTTGTAATGTTTATGAATCCTCACCCATGATTACATCAGCAAAATTCTCTGGTTTTCTGTCTTCATACTAAAGTAGAAATAAAGAAGGATCTCAGGACTGTTGATGCTTTTCATACAGGTAGCATTCGGCTTGAAAGTTGATGACTTGTGTTGGCTGAAACAAGTGTGGTAACATCACATAGTAATGCCTTTACTAACGTTGAATGCCTGTGATTATCACAAACCTGCTGCTACTGCCATTCACTTTTGTGAATCTCCAACATCTCTTCTTTAACTGGATGGAAACTATCTCAGCTTTTTAAGCCATGCACTAAGTAACAACACCTTCCATGTGTAAGCTTCCCTGTGTGAACACTCAGTCCAGTCTTACAACTACTTAGTAAAACCAGAAGTAGTTGTGCTCAGTACTCAACTGAGTAGAATGACATCTTCAGACAGAGGAAGCTTTAAAGGGAAGGTCTTCCACCAAACAATAGCCATGGTATGATAATACTCTATGACAGGAGTGGGAAACATGGCTTCACTCTTCAGACCCAGTTGTACTGTTCTGTAGTAAATAAGAAGTTTGGTCTATCTATTGATTTAAACCATTCCTATCAGGTCATGCTTAGGTTACCATTCTCCATTCATCTCTGTTGCCAAGTCTCTGCCTCTAGTGTTTCATATTTACATATCTGGATATGACATAGATTATTAAACAGGAATTAAGCTACTTTGAAATATCTAAACTCACAGCAGACCTTCCTAACAGAATCTTGGTCCTTAATAAATTAAACTGGCCTAAACTGACTTACTGTCTTACCTTAGTTCAGATAAAAATGGCCTACTGTCGCTCATCTAGTCAAGATAAAATAGATGAGTCTTTGTGGGTTCTGTTCAAGCAGCATTATTATGTACAAACATATCTGGACTGAGACTTAATAACTCTAACTTTGATAAACTTATAAACAAACTAGCTATTACACTCATACATACTCACTCTCTGGCTGCACTCTCAAAATGGCACTGAAGCTAGCATGTGCTTGCTATTGATATGCATGTGCCGACCTTGAAACACTTTTTAAAGGTACAACACACACTATTCTACATCCTACCGCTTCGAGAAATCAGTCATGCAATATTCACAACATTAATTAACATGCAATCAATACAAATAATTATTTGTCATGCAATTATACCGAATTAAATACATATAGACAATTATGTCCAGATTGCTGCATATTTCACACTAGGTTTGGAAAAACTACCAAATCATGTGACATAGAAATTAGAATTAGGTCTAGCAACTGGGACTGTCTCTACTGAATGTTCAACTTTAGGGACATCAGGAACATCATCAGGAATGGAAGTAGAAGTTAAGACACGTTCTGCAACAGGAACATTGTCTGAATTGCCCTGAGATCTAGAGTCTGTATCACAGGAACAAAGCTGCAATATTGATTCTGGTACAGGAAGAAGATGTCTGCGATTTCTCCTGTACTCCACACCCTCAGATTCTACGAAGTAGGATCTCAGCTCGGTATATATAGCTGTTACTTGACCAATCCAGTCAAAATCTTTCACCATTTGTATCCTCACTGTCTCTCCTTCTTTCAACGGATGATGAAATCTGCTCGATTTATCATAGCTGGACTTCTGGAAAGAACACTTTCTGAATAATTGGGCTGTAATTGTCCTGTTGTTCTTAGCTTTAGGCCTCAACAAACTGAAACTAATAGGCAATGTTGTTCTGGTTTGCCTGGACAGAAGTCTCTGAGCAGACAAGCTCATTGGATGATGTGGTCTTTTTAATGCTTTGTTCAACTCTCTTGGGTCAATACATAGTCTGACTTTATCTGAGCCTTTTTTGTGGGCTGCTAACATGGACAACACCCATTCATTTGGTTCTGTAACTGGACAAACTACACCTTGCTGCACCATTTTATCCAATTCAGCTTTAACTTTATTCTGTATAGCTATCATAACTTTTCATGCTGGTCTGACCACTGGACTGACCTCTGGATCTAACTTCATGGAATACACAATTAGAAGTTTGTCCAACTTGTCATCGAAAACATCAGCATACTCTGAGAAAATAGCTTCAGTAAAATTGGAATTAGGATATGGGCTTATATGATGATCTTCTTTGGTAAAAGAATGCAAATTCATTCTCAAACTGTCTCTGAGACCCAGTAATGACTGCACAGGTATTCAGACTACATAGAATAACAAGCTGTAACAGTTCCTAGCCAGATAACATAAAAGCACTACTAAGCCTTCAGTTTGAAATTCTTCACCTCCATAAGCCACAAGTTTCATACTACTAGCCACACTGAGTGGTTCATTAGTTCTCACCTTAGCAAATGTGTCTGCTAACATAACATTACACTTTGAACCAGTGTCTTCTTTAAGCTTGGTGGTTTTACCATTGATCTTGACAGTACAAAACAGTTAATTCTCTGCCAACAAATTTACTATATCAACCTTTTCACCAATTACTGATACACCATCTACATAGAAATTAGAAATGCAGCTCTCTATATGATCAACTCATACCTCTCAACTTGGAAACATCAAAAATCTGGACAAAGACCCATGAAAAATAGGTATAAATATGTACACTTATTAACATAAAATTTTTCATGCATAATTATGTAACCCCACCCACTCCGATGGAATTGTGGGATACCATCTTTCAAATGCAAACTGAAGAACAGACAACCAAAATATGGCCCCAAACCCTGTAGTAAATGGTAACCATTTTTTTAAATGTGTAGCAATGATGTTCACTGGGAAGGGAGAAGAAGATGAACCTTAGGATTTTGTTTTTGGTGACTTGCAGTATTTTGGTTTTGTGTTAAAAGTAGGACATTTAATGGTAAGCAATATTCTAATCATAGCAAAATAATCTTATAGTTGGCTAGGACCGCCAAAAATCATTCTCCATGGCCTACTGATCAGTGGCATAACTAGAGTTTGTGCCACCCAGGTCACAAGTGGTGTCCCACAGGGCTCAGTCCTTGGCCCCCTGTTGTTCGGCATCTACTTCTCAGAAGTACAGGCAAACATAGGAGGACTATGGCTGACAAAGTTTGCAGATGACTGCAAACTGGGCGCCATAGTGGAAAGTACATCGGACACAGATATCCTTCAGAGGGGTCTCACGGAAACTGAAAACTGGTGCCAGAGCCATGGCCTGAAGTTAAATGCCAAAAAATGTATAGTCATACCCTTCGGGAAAAACAAGGTAACCCCAAGCTACCATATAGGTGGCAATCCATTAAGCACAGAAGAGGTTATCAGGGACCTTGGGACCCAGGTTGACAGTGGCCTTTCTTTTGACACTCACATTGCTAAAGTGGTTAGAAAGACCTTCTACATTGCCCACCTGATCATGAAGGGATTCACATCCAGATCAAGTGAGGTCATTGTTCCCCTGTACTCTTCACTTATCAGACCAATGATTGAGTACAATGCCCCATTCGGGATGTATCTCACCCGACACCTGCAGCAATTGGAGAGACCCCAAAAGTTCCTCACCAAAAGGATAAAGGGACTCCAAAATCTGTCATATGCTGCCAGACTGAAGAAACTCCAGCTCTATTCAGTCGCATACTGCCTGCTCAGAGGTGACCTGTGCCTGACATACAAGGCCATGTCCAACCCGGAATTAATGGACATGCTCCACCTCAAAAAATCCAAATCTACCAGATCCACTAGAGCAAGTGACTTAAACCTTAGCATGGATATAAATAGGACATGCTGGAGGGATAGATTTATCACCCAGAGACTCCCTATGCTGTGGAATAAAATCCCGGTCCATGTGAGGCAAAGCACCTCGCTGGCTCTGTTCAAGAGAAATCTTGACCGGTGGATGGGAGATCGTAGGTTTACCCTGGGAATCATCTCTGTGTCCCTGCTGGACAGAGGCACAACAAACTAATGGGCACAGTATTTTTTAACATAAGGGGTGGCGTAAGCCACAAAACTTTGGGCTAGGCTTATAAATGCCTTAGGGCAGATAGCCTAGTATAAACCTATGAACCTATGAATCTATGTCTTTGAGTTTGCCACCCTTCCCCCTCACAAAAGTATGGTTGAATGGGGGCCCGATACACAACCCTCCCCCTGCAGCCATTCCAATGTCCTATTACTTAGCTATTTTACCCCATTTACCATAAACACTCACTGTAATATGCATACTGCTTTACTTCTACAATGATTATTTGGATTTCATTTAAAACTTTTATTTTACATTTTATAGCACAAACACGAATAGACATCTGCTAAACAAACCAATGCAGTCTCACAATGAAAGTAGACTTAGCATTAAAACTTCACTGCCCTTGAAACTCACATTCATTGAAACAGCATTGAAAGCCACATTCAAAGAAAATGCATGTGGCCAGTGGTGGAAAAAGATTACCTTTGGGCTGTTTTCAAATCATAGGCCCCTTCACACAAAACATATGTGTTCTTTGATACACCTTCCTGATTGTATGAAGTTATATTCCTTGTATAATACAGCACACTTTTTAGAGCACATTTTAAATGTAGTGTTTTGAACATTTTCCAGTAAGCAATGAAACAAAATGCATCAACCAATAATGAGAAAACTACTCAATTCAGAACATTTGCATCATAAAAGTCTACTCAATCCTCTACAGTCCACCAGTATCAGTAAATATGCACAATCTCTGTAGAAGTAAAAGTCATCTAAATAATTCCACATTAAAGAGTTATTTGACTAATAAAGATGTTGCTGCTAGCAAACAACTTTATATTTCATTGTTTCATCTACAAATAAAGTGCATGTTGCCCTTAAGGAATAAATTGCCTATGTTACATTAAAAAATTGATAAGCGAGTAATATTGCAATAGGGAATGGATGGCAAACTGATAAGTTCATAGTTACTAGATATCTCTGCCAAAGAGGACATTCTCAGGACTACAGAATCTACCCTCTTTAAAAGTACAACACAGTACAGTATCAGTAATCCATCTGCATACTGTGGGAGTAGAACTCACAGCCTTTTGCATCAAAAGCAAGTATTCTACCTGTTATGTTAAGTCTGTTTATGTTGTTAGCAGCACAAGCAGCACTAAACTTCTCTTCCCCTGAAGAACTATGCAGCACAAGAAATCTGGAAAAAGACAGAATTTACTGGGGGGAGACAAAGGCCCAAAACCAGAGACACATTTTAAACATTGCTTGTATAATCTTAGAAAAGTTGCTAGAATAAAATGTTTTGTGTTATCATTACTATTTACACATACACACACACACACACACACACACACACACACACACACACACACACACACACACACACACACACCCTCTGCTTCAGATACAATACACCGAGAGTGAGTCTGAATACCACTGTCTGCGAGGAGCTGCTGCCTGTGACACACCACCGAGATTGAGTGCTGCAATACAGATAGAACAATAGATAGAACACTGTCAAATCAGATGCTGCAATATAGATTAATACACATACAAATAACACTGTCTGTGAGGAGCTGCTGCCTAAAATAAAATACACACAATAAAATAGATGCAGCCAGAATTATCTGTGAGGAGAATAAAATACACACACAATAAAATACATGGTGAAATAAGCTTTGTGGTAAAATAAAATACACACAATAAAATAGATGCAGCCAGAATTATTTGC
>NC_056726.1:1975104574-1975114574 GCF_019279795.1 Protopterus annectens
GCTTATTAATTTGCACAAAATGGTGAAACATACTGTTGATATCCACTTTTAAAAAAGAATGACTGCTTAGTTATATCTACCGTAAGCTAAATGTGTATTTGTCTCATTCCAGGAGTGTAGTGTGACTGACCTTGGTCTGCCAAATCAGTCTGTCTCCTAGAAACAGTGTGTCTGTGTGTGTGTGTGTGTGTGTGTGTGTGTGTGTGTGTGTGTGTGTGTGTGTGTGTGTGTGTGTGTATACAAATTAATATTACCCAAGTTACTGCTTCTGTCGGTAAGATGGCACTGGAAGGTATTTTGAGGTGTAAGAAAGCTTGGAAAGCCAGTGGTTATAGCTTTGTTTTACAACAGTAAAATGTGAATTTTATTTGGGTGTGGTTGGTACTGATCAAAGCGTAAGGCAGGCATGGTAATTTGTCATATGCTGTTAAGGCCAATCACTTCACGGTTATTATTAATCATTGGCAATGGTCTTCAGTTAAAACTCCAGTCTAAATATTGTAGTATAGCAATGTGTTTCCTTAAACATCTTCACTGCTTTTGTTCAATCCTTTCTCACTTGAATGACTTTAAATTCCCCTTGTAGCAATGACAGAAATATAATAACCATTAAGTACCTTTAGGCTAGAAACAATGATATAACAGAAGATGTAGCACATATTTAGTTGTGCATATTTGGCAGCAGTGTTCATTTGTCATATCCTTTTAAGGCCGATGACGCCACAATTGTTATTAATCATTGTCCGTGGTATGCAGTTAAAACCCATCCCCTCACAGATACATTAGCTCTAAGTTTATCTGATCTGATAATTTAGTACACTTTCTACAAAGCTCATTTACCAGATGCATAGTTATTCTTTCAGATTTGATAAATAGCCTTCTTGTACCACTTACGAGATATCAACAGCCATCTGCTATCTTAGAAATATTGGTATTATTTATTAGCAGACATGTCTCTTACAAAAGCATTTCAGCATGGCATGTACAGCTATCAATAACATGGCATAAGACTCAAAATATATATCCATCTTGTGACTGGATAAAGGTCATGGTGCTTGCAGTCAATTCTTTAATATTACCTTTAAATATAATGTCAAAAAATCTTTTAAAGTCAGGCAAGATATCAGTGTGGTACTGTGCCCTGATCACAAACGAGGAATGTGTATTCCACGTGACTTTGAACAAATAGAGCATTGCAGCATTTAAATCCTTCTTTTGTGTTGGAGACAAAACCACTACCTCTCTGAAAGGGACTTTATGTTTTGTACCCTTTTGACTAATATAATTAACTGTGATATCACTGTACCACAAGGAAAGAGAATTTCAGCAGGGACATCTTTGAAAAGAGTACATATTCACAATCAGCAAAGGTCACAAAAGTGACTATTTCAGCTAGCCTATGCTGTCTCTGATGTCCTAAACTTTCAGATCAGATAAAGTTTGAAGTTATGTAGCTGTAAAGCTATGAGTTTTAACTGTACACCACTGCCAGTAATTAATGACAATTGTGAGGTGGCCAGATATGCAGTTAAATATGTGCTGAGTTTTCACTTTTATCTTTGTTGTCAGCCTAATGATATTTAACGGTCATTATATTTTCGCCACTGCTATAATTTAGAGGAAATTAAAAGTCTTTTCATGTTAGAAATGATAAACTTCTTAATAGTCCAAAGTGTTAATAACATCAGTACTCAATTACAGTGCAATAGGTGCAGGGTTTGAATCCACATAAGGGATAGTATAGCTCTATACTATGTGGATTGTACCTCATAGTGTAGTACACTGGTCTTGTAAACCAGGGGTCATGAGTTAAAATCGTATCAAGGCCTCTTGTTGTACAAACTTGATTTTCCACCTATATTTCTGGCCCCGCGGTGGTGGTGCTGCAGTAGCGTTGTCGCCTCACAGTTAGACGTTGCCCGTTCGATTCTCAGTTAGAGCATCTTCCGTGTGGCGACATGCATGAATGGGCGTTCCTTCGTTGAAGGTTGTGCGTTAGGCCCGGCAAGCCAGCACATAAAAACTCTACTGCCAATCATTAGCGGACTGGAGTTCCCCTGTGGCAACCCCTAACTGGGAAAAGCCAAAAGACACAAACAAATTCCTAGTAGAAATAGGAAGTTAGTAAATGCTCAACCCGTTATACTGAACATAAACCATTTATAATACAAGTGGTATAAGAACTTCTCAAATACATAATGTGAAGCATGACTAGGCTTAAAAAGGCCCTTTACTGTCATTAGTCTAGTAATCTGCTATGAACTTGTAAAAAAAGCACTGAAGTTGTTTAAGGAAACCTATTGCTATGTTAGTCAAAGTCCTATTTCCAAGCCAAGTCTGTAGTTACCCTATTGTTCTCTTACTCACTGACCTTCTGTAGCATACTGCTGAAGGGCTAGTAAATCCGAATAGCTCACCCTCCCCCCAATGCACACACAAGAATGCTACTACCATAGTTACCACATTAATGAAATTGTTCAGCATTTTTTTGGCAAAACTTTTTTTTTTTTTTGGGAGCTTATCTTAGATGATGTATACCTTCAGAAATCAATGTAGATACATGCTGGGCTACATAACATAGGACAGAATACTATGATTCACAATGATGAGACTTGCGGAATATAGAGCAGGCCTTGGCTGGGATACAAAGAAATGCAATGCACTGCTGCACAATTCTTGCACAGCTTGGCAGCACCATGTGGCAATGTAGACAGTGACTGAATATCCAAAGTCAGACAAGCAGCACTTTCATGCAGCTAGCTGTGTTCTGGGATATGTAGAGAGAAGTGCGACAACTATGCTAGCAGACACATTCATGCAACGAAGCATATAGACAGAAACACACAAGACAGTCCACAGAGTGGCTTGTGCCACATTGTGTACATCTCATGAGAAGAGGAAATGCAACCTCAGAGTCTATTCATTTATTTATTTATTTTATTTTATTTTATTTTACATTTGTTAACTGGGCTAGTCTAGTTGGATATATTTCCATTTTCAGTAGAGGCCAGGGGAGAAAAGCTCCAGCAAAATAAAAATTAAAAAATTAAAAATGTTGTTACATGGTAAATAAAAGGATTTTAAAAAGTAAAACTAGTAATAACATACTGAAGATATTTACACTTGAAAGAGTGACAAAAAATGTAGCACAGTACGATTCATAAGGAATTTTACACATCAAAAGAAGAAAGAAAGATTTTAGCAGTATGTTGATTAGAGTTCAAACATTAATAGCCTTGCTTGCATGAATTAGCTTTAAAATGTTAGTAAGTTTATTTGGAAGAGGAAGTATCAGTAGTGAAAGTAGATGGTTAGCTGGGGTTGCTACAAGGGCATAACCAGTGTGTTTTGAGGTGTTTTTTGAGTTTTTGTTTAAAGAGAGGCAGGGAAGAGAGTTGAGTTAGTTCATTGGGTAGCTGGTTCCAATTTTTACCCACTGTGTTAGTAAACAGGGAGTCACCAGCCACGTTGTTAGACTTGGTTATGCTAGCGAGGAGTTTGCTAGAAGAACGTAGGGAATTCAGATTTTTATAGGGGATTAAGAGATTGGAGAGTATAGGGGTGGTGTTGGGTTGGTAAAATATCTTGTGGGCAATGGTGAGTTGGGAGATAATCAGATGGTTTTGGAATTCAAGCCAGTCTAGCTGCCGAAGATTCAGACAGTGGCGGGTTCTAAAGGGATTGCCAGTGGCAAATCTGGCGATGTTATTATAGGAAGTTGCCAGTTTGTTAAGATTATTTTTCTTTAGGTTAGTATATATATAGGTGAGGCATACAGAAGAGTTGAGGTTAGATGGGAGTTTGCAATCTTGGTTCTGGCTGTGGGGTTAGGGAAGGTTTGATTCTATATAAGGAGCCTATTTTTCTATTGACAGTTTTAATGGTGTTATTTATATGGTAATCAAATGTGTGGTAATTCCTAACAGTTTAGTGGTAGAGTCAGGGAATATAATAGTGCCATTATTAGAAGTGACTGAGAAATCTATGGGGGAGGACTTAGTAGTGGGAGTAAAGAGAAGGAGCTTGTTTTTTTTGGCATTAAGAAGGAGGCAGCATTTTGTAAACCATGTTTCTACGATGTTAAAAACATTTTGCGTAATAGAATGTAGTTCTGATGGGGAGTAAGCTGAGCATACTAGTGTGGAATCATCTGCATATTGAATGCAGGTGGCTTGAGTAATAGCTACTTGAAGGTCATTGATAAATAATGAGAAAAGAAGTGGTCCAGGAATACAGCCCTGAGGGACTCCGAGGGTGACTGGCAGAAAGGAAGAAATTTGATTTTCCCAGAGAACTGCCTGTTGCCTGTTGCTGAGGTAGGATCTGAACCATTTAACAGCCTGAGAGTCAAAGGAAAGGGATTCAAGAATATTGATTAGAAGGGTGTGGTTTACCATGTCGAAAGCTTTTGAGAGATCAATAAAGAGTGCAGATGAGAGAATGTTTTTATTGCGATTTCTATTGATGGTATCTGTAAAGGATAAAAGGGCAGTTGTGGTACTGTGTGATGGCCTAAAGCCATGTTGGCAGTTTGCTATTATGTTATGCTGAGATAAATGATATAAAAGTTGTTGGTGAATGCATTTTTCCATAATTTTTGCTAAGGGCGATAAGAGAGCTATTGGCCGATAGTTAGAGTAGTCATTTGAGTTACCACCTTTGTGCAGGAGGATAATGTGGGAAATTTTCAAATGTCTGGAATGGTTCCCTCCTTAATTGTCCTATTTATAAGGATGGATATAGGGTAGGCAATAACTTTGGCTGCTTTTGGAGATATTGTGACGGTAGCTGGTCGGCAGAAGGAGTACAAGGCTTGAGTTTTTGGATGCATTTATAGATGAGAGTAGTAGATATGGGTTGCAGTTTGAATGTAGGTAGAGTGCCTGGTATGGTGGTGGGAAGGCTTGAGTTGTCTGGGATTAGTTGACTAGCTAGTGATTGTATGGTCTCAGTGAAGAAAGAATTGAAGGTATTGGCAGTTTGATGGGGGGTATTTGGATCGGCATCAAGTGGGGTGAGTGTTCAAGAGTGCCCTGGGGAAAGGAGTTTATTGATACTAGACTAGAACTTCTGGGGATTATTTTGGTGAGTTTGTTGCAGTTTACAGTAGTAGTTCTTTTTATCTGTAAGTATTGCCTTTTTTGTGCTATTTCTCAGCTGCCTAAAATTTAGTTGAGCAGAGATATTTCTGTTAGCTCTCCACTTAGCCCAAGCTTTGTTTCTAAGCAAAATTTGATGTCTGGTTTCTTTAGAAAGCCATGGGGCTGGGTTAGACTTCATTCTGATGGACCGTTTAGGTGCATGCCTATCCAGGATAGATAAAAATTTAGAGTTAAGATACTTTACAGCCTCTTCAAGTGGTAGGGTTTTTAAAGGGTTCCAGTCACAGGCATTGAGTTCACTTTGAAATAATTCTGAGTTAAAGTATTTGGTAGAGCATGCTATCCTAAAGGTGGGGAGATTGGGAAGATCATTTCTTTCTCTTATGATGTAGGTCAAAATATGATCACTTCTCGTCTGGCAGCATTCCTACCTTGTAAGATTGTTTCTGTCTATTTATCAGTATCCAGTCTAAGGTGCTCTCTTTTTTATTTGGTTTGTTAATTCTGGTTGTGGAGGTGATAGTTTGGCTAAAGCCGTGGAGGTTAATATGAGAGATACGATTTTCAGTGATGACACCTTTCCAGTCAATATTAAAGTCACCTAGTATTATTGTTTCTTGGGGGTAAGTTGAAGACACCCTATTGTGTTTTACAATACGTATATATGTCTGCAAAAAAAAAAAATATATATATATATATATATATATATATATATATATATATATGTATATATACATATATATATATATATATATATATATATATATATATATATATATATATATATATATATATATCGGAGAGAGTGAGAGAAATATAAGTATGTGTGTGTGTGTCTGTGTGTGTGTGTGTGTGTGTGTGTGTGTGTATATATGTATATGTGTATATATAAATTTTATATATATATATATATATATATATGTATATATATATATATATATATATATATATATATATATACGGATTCACTTCATAATCGCAAAATACTGAAACATCGAATTTCAGTATCTCAAGACCATGACAGCGAATACACAAAACACCGAAACTACAAAACACCGACATTCAAAAACCCGAACAAACCACATACACCACAGCACACATACACCAAAATACCCACATCACAAAATAAACAAACAAAACTACACACGTACACAACTAATAAACACACTTTACATATACTTATATATACTAACTCCAAGATCGCGCAAACAAGAAACAACAGCAAACTCACACATGCACATTCTCCAATCCCTCACACATACATCAACAGAGGCATCTCTACCCACCAGGAAGAAGTACAGAATTAACTCAAAAAACAAACCACCATAGTGGAATCAAAACATCAATATGCTGTAGATGGCCCACCTGTCACTATACTCTGTATTGTATAGACTTCTTACAGGAGACTTATGCCTGGCTTACAGAGCAACCTCAAACCCAAACCTAATGAATTTGCTACACATCCGTAAATCAAATGGGATTAGAACTGCCCATTCCAGGGACCTAAACATGGCCTGTGACTTGAATATGACATGATCGAGGGACAGATTTGTCTCCAGGCAACTGCCACATCTTTGGAAAAGGCTACCAATTCATGTGAAACAGAGCCCCTCCAACACTGTTCATAAGGAACCTGGGCAAGTGGATGAGGTACTATATATTATTACCAGGGATAGTGCCCACAACCCCCTTGGACATGGGCACTTATTACTAAATACAATCCTGGGTATTGACTGGAGTTTCTGTGGTATTACATTGGGATGAAATGGCTAGGCTTGAAATTACCTCCAGGTCGATAGCCTAGTAAACTCCTGCAATCCTATGATTCTGAATAACAGAAGGAAGAAAATCGTGGCAAAAATTATAAGGTGCAGTACCCAGCAAGATAAAAGTACTCTTATAAAACTAAACAAGCAGCTCAAAGGACATGTAAAGCCTACAAAAGCCAAATTTGGGATATAGTTGGCCTCCCAGGCCAAGGACAACCACAAGGCATTTTTTAGCTATGTCCACAACCTGAAAGGCAATACACAATTACATGCAGAGCTCATTGTAAATGGAGCCACCTATGCTGAGCCAGAAGATATAGCAAACCTTCGGGCCAACAAATTCAACTCCAAATTTTACCTTTCTCTCCCCATCAAACTTCACTCAGGAAATACTATCAATATAACTCTCCCTCCTATTACAAAGGAAAATGTCCTTAATGTTCTTGCTAAGGCCAAGAACACTGCATCAGTGGGCCCAAACAATATCCCAGGATACCTTCCAAATAGCATGAAACATGACCTATCAGGCCCTCTATAATTACTATTTAACTGTAGCCTTCATAAAGGCTTCATGCCTCATGAATGGAGAATAGCAACAGTCATCCCTCTGCATGAAGGTGGGCCATCTACAGACCCATAGTCTCATATCATGGAAATGATCAATAATGAAATAGGAAACCTCCAGACATTGGACCCAGCCAAATCTGGTTTCATCAAGGGCAGGTCATGCCTATTCATTTTGGTGGACCTCTTTGAGAAGGTCACCAAAGCAATGGATGAGCATCTGTCTTGACCTGGCCAAGGCATTTGACACAGTCCCCCACTTGGGCATTGCTGACAAACTTAAGATGTTAGGTACAAACCCTTATGTCATCTGGTGAATAGCTAGCTGGCTCACAGACAGGGCACAGGAAGTTAGAACTGGAAAGTCCACTGCTATAAAGAGGTCAATCACAAGTGGAGTCACTCTGGGATCAGTCCTGGGACCGTTCCTTTTTGGTATTTACTTCTCTAAAGTCAAGGCCAACATCAGTGGCCACTGTCTGAGTAAATTTGCAGATGATTGCAAATTAGGTGTTGTCATTGAATCACCTACTGACACAAATGTTCTCCAGGAAGGGCTGACACAGACAAACAACTGGTGCCAGAGCCATGGACTAAAACTAAATGCCACGAAATGCATAATAATAGTCCTTTGGAAAGTCATCCACCCCTGTCAACTATAATATTGACAATACATCCCTAAGAGATGTCCCAGTAGTCAGGGTCTTGGGGACACACATAGACAGTGATCTGGCCTTTAATCTCTCATGTGTCTGTAGTAGTGAGGAAGTCATTCTATGCTGTGCAACGTATAAACAAAGGTACAGCATCAAGGTCCAAGGAAATCATTGTCCCACTGCATTCAGCATTCATCAGACCTATCAATGAGTACAATGCCCCCTCTGGTATGTACCCAACCAGGGATATTCATCAGCATTCATCAGACCTATCAATGAGTACAATGCCCCCTCTGGTATGTACCCAACCAGGGATATTCATCAATTGAAATGTCCACAGAGGTTCCTCACTAATAGAATACATGGCATAATTAACATGTCCTAATCAGACAACATCAAGGCCCTATCTAGGTATTTTTTCTCCTACAGGCTGTTGAGGGGCGTTCTATGCCTGGCATACAAGGCACCCCACTTTGATGGACCTCCTGCATATCCACAAAACAAACAGCAACAGAATTACCTGTTCTAAAGACTTAAACCTTGCCTGTGATATAAATAGGACCTGCGGGAGAGAAAGATATGTATCCAAAAGACTACCCTTCTCTTGGAACAAGCTCCCCATCCATGTGAAGCAGAGTTCATCCCTAACCCAATTTGATTGCAACTTCGGCAGTTGGACGAGGAACAGTAAATTCATCCCTGGTCTGACACCTATGTCTCTAATAGACACAGGAAGCCAGTAAATGGTTCATCTCCCAGGCCCCTGTTTTTAAATGTTTCACCTCCCAAGGCCTTGTTTATACTTATCAAGGGTACAAGAATTATTATTATTATTACTATTATTATTACTATTATTGTTATTATTATTATTATTATTATTATTATTACTTGCAGTTTTTTTGCCAGGATGGTCCATTGGGCCAAGAAGAACCCGTTATCAATGGAGTCCTGGGGAGAAAAGTTCCACAATAACAAAAGTTATAAACAAGTAATTATATAACAGTAAATACAAGATACAATATGAAACAAACAAAGTTAAGAAAAATAAGAATTGTTGTAAGTTTTTGCTAGTACTTTACAAGGAAATGAATAGGACTCTGGAGTACATGAGATGTCTGAGGTATAGAGAGGAGAAGAAGCTATGTGGGATGGGAGCAGGAGCATTCCCAGCGAGATGTTAGGTGTGAGTGAAGTGAGGTCTTGAAAAAAGAGTGACTAGAGATGGTACAGATGGATGGTGGTAGGGAGTTCCACTGATGCACAAGGGCAAAGCATAGGAGATTTTTGCCAGGCGGGCCGGTGGGTTTATGCAATTCTATCAAGTTTTGATTGTTGGATCTTAAGGCTCTTTCTGGAAGGTGCATTTTAAAGGAGGAGGAGAGGGTGGGACAGAGGGAGGGGCTGAAAATGAGTTTGTGAACATGAATAAGTTGAATGTAGGTGAGATAATCGGGCAGCTCTAACCAATTTAGTTTGTGAAGAGCGACACAGTGATGGGTAGAAGATTTATGGCTAGTGGCAAACTTGGCAATCTTATTATAGCAGGAGGAGAGTTTTGACTTAAGAGAGGATTGTAGGTTAGTTAGGAGTGGGGCACCATATAGGAGAGAAGGGATGAGGAATAGGTTCATAGGTTCATGGGTAGGTACTAGGCTATCTACCCTAAAGCAATTATAAGCCTAGCTGGAATGTGTTGGCTTTCACCACCCCCTTAGATTAGTTTCCTGTGCCAATGTCCAGCAGAGCCACAGAGCCATTGAAGTGATCCCCAGGTGTACTTTCTGTTTCCCATCCACTCGTCAAGGTTTCTCTTGAAGAGTGTTAGCGAGGAGCTCTGCCTAATGTAGATTGGAATCTTGTTCCAAAGCATGGGAAGTCTCTGGGACAGGAATCTATCCCTCCAGCATGT
>NC_056726.1:1975117074-1975277074 GCF_019279795.1 Protopterus annectens
GTGTGTGTGTGTGTGTGTGTGTGTGTATATATATATATATATATATATATATATATATATATATATATATATATATATATATATATATATATTCCCATATTTGTCACTACATTTGTAAGATTTATACCCCCACAGCTCTCCCTTTAACTGTAGTATGACAAATCTAAGTACCCCTTTTGTCTGTAGCTTTCATCCTACCAGTACTAACTGTATGCAGTTTATAGCTCCATGTCATGTGTTTAGAGAAACCAAAAAGTACTCAAACAAAACTGTAGACAAGCACAAACACCACTCTCAAGTCACGAACCTTCTTTTAATATTGTTCCCGGTTATAAAAACGATAATGCAGTTAAAAAACAGTGACAGTTAAGCGCTTTCACCCAGGTATATCCCGAGCTTCATCAGAACATAAAGATAGTGATTACTAACCATTTTTATATCCTTCAAAACAATTCCAACCAATGGTTTACTCTCATGCATATTAATTAAGCTGATGTCATAATTAAAATTCTTTACCCATCCACAAGTTCTTCCTCACTTGTCTGTGACTGTTAAACAGGGCCAACAACCATTGGGAATACAGAAAAACATACAACATGGGGAGGGGAGGGTGGAATTCAAGGAGAGGGAACTACAAGAGAGTCTTTTACAAAGACAACCAATGGTTTAATCTCATGCATATTAATTAAGCTGATGTCATTATTACCCATCCACAAATTCATCCTCACTAGTCTGCGACTGTTAAACAGGCCAACGACCATTGGGAATACAGAAATACATACAACATGGGGGGGTTCAAGGAGAGGGAACTACAAGAGAGTCTTATACAAATACAACCAATGGTTTAATCTCATGCATATTAATTAAGCTGATGTCATGATTACCCATGCACAAGTTCATCCTCACTAGTCTGCGACTGTTAAACAGGCCAACAACCATTGGGATTACAGAAATACATACAACATGGGAAGGGGGAATTCAAGGAGAGGGAATTACAAGAGAGTATTTTACAAAGACAATCAATGGAACTAGAAGTTTTCCAGGCAAGTGAAAACAAAAACATAACTAGGATTTATTCGGGTATAGTGAACACTAAGGATAATTTTCATATATTTAATTACATGGATTTAACAATGGGTGATACTTTTTTCAGCTTTTCTAGGGTTGCCACCCCTCCGTTTTTTTTCCGGACTATCCGGAAATCAAACTGATTCTCCGGTAGTCCGGAAAACACTGTACTAACTCCAGTATTCTGTTTCAAAAAGGAAACAGACTATCGGAGTTTGTAAATCGGCTGATTTACTATGCTTTTTTTACAGAAAAGCCTAGCAAATCAGCCAAAAGCAGGCGGCAGGAATGAAGAAAGAGGGCATTCATCGCAACATCACAAAATGGGCGGAATGTGGGTGGGAGAGGGTTGGGGAGAGCGGGGCTACTGGTGATGCAAAGGGTGTGGCTTTACTCCGGTTTTAGCCATGAAGGAAGGTGGCAAACCTAAGCTTTTCACTAAGGGATTTCAATATGTCCCTACTAGACTTTTAAGAACAGTGAATACCCACTTTGAATTGAAATTGGTTGTGAGGAAAATGAACCTTAAATGTCTATTTAAGGACACTAAGGCAGGTGGTAATGTCATGGTTAGGAAAAGCACCTATAATACCCCTTTAAACCCTACCTTGAAAGTATTTGAGGAACTGGTGGAAAATGAGATTAGAAAAATCAACAACAGACAGACATCTACTACCAATTTCCTGGACAGTGATAAAAAGTTGGTTGACATATTAAAAAACAGAGGGTGTAGAGTAATGAAGTCCGACAAGGGTGAGGGGTGGGATTGATGGACGCTATTGACTATGAAACCAGTAAGTTGGAAATTTTAAATGACGACAGTAAATACAGCATAGTTTCTGGAAATTAGATTTTTCTAGCCTATTCTAAAGTAAATGATCATATTAATGATAATTTTCTACAGGACACTATTGATAAAAAACTGTTAAATTATTTAGTAGTAACTAGACCCAAGATACCAGTGGTCTTTGGAATTCCCAAAACAGAAAGCAATTACCGCACAACTCCCTAAAGTATCCTGTAGCAAACGAAATCAATAAAGTCACCAGAAGCAACTAATCAGGATACACCACGAAAACACCTTTTCCAGTAGAAAACTTTATTCCAAAGAATGAATAAAAATGAATATAAGCGCTTGCAGCTAGCAAGCTTCTTCAGATACAATTACTTGTGTGCATGCAAGGTTTATATACTAAAACAGTATCAGCTGATCAAATCATTACACACTTCATTATATAATTAAAACATTAATTAAGTGCATAATTAAGCTGAAGAATACATTAACCCAGTCATGGCCAAGCACTGCAATCAGTGGTTCAAGCATAAGCCAAAACAAAACAAAATAACTTCAACCACTGTTATAGATGTATAATGCTTGCTAATAAATCTAATAACAGATCAAATGTTACAATAAAACTCATCATATTTACTATTATTGAAGTATAAAAAATATATATACTAAAAAATATATATACTAGAAAAAATTTTAAACCCTGGAACATAATACCAATGAACTAGGAATCAGATAAGTAAAATTAATTCAGTTTCATCAGATGGTACGGAGTTAAGAACTCTGTGTGGATGAGAATGTATGTATATGTGTACGCATATACATGACTCTTAGTTAAATCTACCTCATCCTTTGTCTAATACAGAATAATTTCTTATTATAACATATCATTGAGTATCGCTGGGTGCATCATCTCAAAAATTTAGCTTATTACAAGCATGAAATAATGATATTCAAAATACAAATCTGTCTAATAAATCCAAAGCAGACACTACAAACACAATAAAATGTGTTTAAAAATAATAAAATAATATTCAAGAAATTGCTGATCGTTATGATAAAATAAAAGACAGAAAATACCATGGTGTTGTGTCATCAACTATTTACCCAATCAAGCAAACTGCAGCTACACTAACACTCTTGTGTAATCATGTATATACCGGAAACACATTTACTCTAAAGCTCTAGACAATCAGCCTGGTGACTGCTGTTCCTACAGATTGTCATCATTGCTGTTAGATGGAACTAAGGCTTAGAAAGAGACTAAATACACAGCCATATAACATACCGTCTCCAATGTCAAATGTTAAAAATATATTAAAAAATATATATTATTTGGATCAAATATGTAGCTCGTAGAAACATCGAAGCATGAACCAACCATATCTCCTGCTCCAAATAAATCAACATCAGTAAATAACAAGGAAGTAAAATCAGTGTCTTCCCTCATATACATTAGTTCAACTAAAACCATAGATGGTCCGTGGACCAGCTGAAGACCAATCTCTCTATCAAGGGGGCTCTATGATTATAAAGAGGATAGCCTATATAACTGTAAGCAGTACAAACCACTAGTAAAAGATTATAAAGTGTCATGTGCTGTGAAATGTAATAAATATACTAAATGCCAAATAAAAAAATTCATCATGCTGTTGAAACAAATCACAATCTAATGGGCCTGAAAAATCCACATTTAAGAGGTACATAAGACCACTAAAATTGATAGCCTTAAGTTGCTGTAAATGAATACATGCATAATATTATTATTTATTACTAGTTCAGAAATAAACTCCAAGGACGTATGTGGTACTCCCACTACACTATTGGTGTACCTTACCACATGATGCTGTGTATATTCTATAGTAGAAATAAAAACTGAAATATATGCGTGACCATATTCCCATCACTGTTTCCTCATGATGGGAGAGGTCCTATTGTATGTTGTTTAATGTACATGCTAACATGAAATCTAAAAGGCGTATATTATACTCTCACTTCACTGTTAAACATCTTACCACATAATGCTGAATATGTTCTATGAATAAAATAAAATAACTAAACCCTGAGATGTGCATATATCCATCGTCCTGGCATTATTTTCTCAAAAATTGAGAAGTGGATCCTGAATAGATCGTTTGTGTGTTCTATATAAGGTCTACAGATATCTCAGGATGTCAGAGAACTGTATATATACTCAAAACATGAATATTGTCACACGGACTCAAATTGCTATGATCTCCTTAACGGCAGTTCCTCTATTGTTCTAAGAATGGTTTTATAGATACATAATTATTTATACCTGGAGCACGATGTGCCCCAGATCTAAATATCCAATCCATCTCTAGTTTAGCTAAAGCTTTCTCATTATCACCCAATCTCGTGCTGATTCTGATGTTCTGTAGTACCCTGAATCTAAATCTGTGCGTTGGATTAGAACTGATATGCTTGGCCAACGCATTAAGTTCATTTTGTTTGCGTATATCATAAATGTGATTATATATGCGCTCTCTTAGTTTCCTCTTGGTGAGGCCAACATAGAACGCTGGACATAGCTCACAGTTGGCCATGTAAATCAAATTCATGGTGTCACAATTCGTATGGCTCCTGGGTGTAAAATGGAAGTGTCCATTAGGATGTGCATATTCCTGGGTGGAGTTAATGTATTGACACATGCTACAATGGTTACAGGGAAAAGTTCCTATCTTGTCAGATATTCTCTCCTCTATAGGAGGCGTATCATTGGAGTTGTAAGAGAATATGGTTTTCAAATTGTCGCATGTCTTAAAGACAAAACTGGGTCTGCCACCTACTATTTCCCTAGTGTCATCATTAACCCCAAGAAGGTTCCAATGTCTATGTATAATCTTTTTGATTTCATATATATCATTAGTATATTTCAGTATGTAATTGATTTTTGTATTCTGTTTAAACAAAATGGGTGGCTGTGTCACTTTAATTTCATTGGGTCTCTTCTTATTCCCCCTCACAATGGTCTTTATATTCCCATAAGGTATAACACAATTCCTCATATTTTTCACTATATTGCTTTTATACCCTCTAGCTACAAACATCTTTTCCAAATAGTCAGCTTCATTACATAAAGTTTCTGTATCATTGCATAGCCTGGTGAGCCTCGAGAATTGTCCTTTCATTATACCTGTGAACATGTATCTCGGATGCATGCTACTATATTCCAAGAGAGCGTTCCTCGAGCAAGTTTTCCTAAAAAGTCTATACGACAATTTATCATTTGTGTCATAAAATAGGGTTAAATCTAAAAAGTTAATCTCCCTATAGGAGTGTTCATAAGTGAATTTTAGGAATGTGGTAGTGGTTTCTAAATATTCCACAAAGCTATCCAATTCCTGAATAGTCCCATCCCATGCCAAGAACACATCATCTACGAACCTCTTGTAGATGCGTATCTGTTTCATCCAACTGCTGTTAAACACATGTGCCTGCTCCCAATGATGTAATACCAGGTTTGCGACACCCCATGTTTGTAAGTAGTATTTGTTGTGAAACGTGAATACATTGCATTCTAATACCAATTCTAGTAACTGGTTAATTAATATCTGCCTATTCCGAGAGAACTTACTATTCAACACCAGAGTTTCTCTCACTGCCTGCGTTCCATAATCATTGGGGATACATGTGAATAAGTCACGGACATCTAACCATTAGTCCTATCCAGAGAGTCCTTTAACAGATGTTGCGTGTCTCTGAGGATAGTGTTCACAGTATTCACTATCGGCCTCAACATTTTTTCTATAAAGACCGAAATGTTATAAGTAGCCCATAGTCTGCCAGATACTATTGGCCTCATGGGTATCGGTTCTACTTCTTTGTGGATCTTAGGCAAACCTTTCAAAACAGGTACTAGAGGTTCTTTAATGTAAAGAAAATCAAACATCTCCTTACTCACTTGTCGACACATTAAAGTGTCGTATAAACTTTCATTAACTATATTAATTGTTTTCATAACATCCTCAAGTGTCAATTCTTGATAAGTGGTGTTTGTTTGTAGAGTGCTCTCTATATTCTGTACATATTCATGTCTATCAAGCACCACTACCCTTTGTCGGCATTATTTAATGATGACTATATGTTTGTGTTCCTTCAAAGTTTCAACGATTCATATTCAGCTCTGTTAAGATTAATAAACCTATTACTTATGTGTTTCTCCACATATAATGTGTAAAAATCCTTTTCACAACATTTCACAAAACATTCAACATCTGTTGGCAGAGTTGGTGAAGAAGTGCTCCTAGGCTTAAACACATTCTCTGTTGTGCCTGCTGGGTCTGATTGGTTTTTAAAAAACAGTCTCAACGCTACTTTTCTAGCAAATATCCTCAAATCTACAAGGGTGTCAGATAGTCTGCTATATTGAGATGGTACATAATTCAATCCTTTGTTGAGTAGCGATACATCAGAAGTAGATAACTTATATTTAGAAAAATTGAAAACCAACAAAGTCAATTCCAGTTCCTTTTGTTGTTGGTGTTCATTGAGGACTTGATCTCCCTATGTCCTGATTGCATACTCCTGGTGTGGGTTGCATGATTTTTCTAATCAATGGGTTTAAGAGCCAGTTGATTTGGTGGCGGTGTTAACTCATCGGTGTTAGCTGTAAAAATTACTCTACTGTCACTGTTAGCTTCTATGGAGTTGTTCAAAGCCCGTTCTATTGGCGCCAAATTCAAGCGTCCTGCTCCACCCACATCTTGATTCCTCTGTTGCTGGTGGGGCACTCGTTCATTACGGTTCACCTGATTCTCATTGTTTCTCTCCCAAACGAAAATATTGCCCATCCGGAAATCTTGTACATCTCTCATCAGCTTTTTCTGTTTTCATGGTGTATCCTGATTAGTTGCTTCTGGTGAATTCCCAAAACACATACAAATATATAGAGACCACCTTTTAGACCTGTAGTTGCTGGTGTGGACTCCAAACTTGAACCCTTGGCCAAATACGTAGACTAAATTTTGAAACAATATGTAACATCTTTGCAGCACATTACTAAGGCTTCATGGGACTTTTTGAGCAAAGTCACCCCAGACAAATATGAAGAGGACCTATGCATGGCAACAATAGATGTTGTAGAATTATTCCCTAGTATTCCCCATGACGAGGGTTTAGATTGGTTTCAGGACATTCTTATGGAAGTTAATTATTTAAGTAATGAACAGAGGAATCTAATAATAGTGTTCATGGAAACAATATTAAAGCATAAGTTTATGTTTTTTTTCTGGTGAATATTACAAACAAAAGAAAGGGATGACCGTGGGGGCCCCATGCGCCACATTGTGCGCAAATCTTGTACTATATTATTGGGAGAGAAAATATATATTTGAAACATCATGGAAGGAAAACATTTCATTATATACCAGATTTTTAGATGACATTTGTTATTTTTGGAGGGGTACGGATGTACAGCTTGTTCAATTTCTGGAGTACATTGGTACTACAACCCCTTTTTTGAAATTTACTTGGCATACTTCCAGAGACAAAATAAATTATTTAGACATGACAATATACAAGAGCCTTGGGAGAACAAATTCTACTCCAAGATTTACCAGAAACCTACACATTCTAATGCATATCACATTATTAGAGTGAACACCCACACAATCAAAAGAAGGGCATTGTTAAGGGGCAATTGATTAGGGCCTCGTGAATGTGTAGCAAGGATTTGATTTTCTTGGAAGAGAGGAATTTAATGAAATATTTTTTTAGTGAGAAAGGTTACCCTAGAGCTCTGGTTAACCAATTGATCAAGGAAGTTAAGAAGGAAAGAAAGGGGAAATATGATCCAAATTTGGGGAAAGAGTTATTAGTCACAAACAGAAATGATGGCAGGAAATGTTCCCAATATGATTTAGTATTTATTCATACGCACACGGCTTGCTCCAGTGAAATTGAGAACATTATTAAGAAATATTGGAGGGTACTGACTATAAACAATGAGATTAGCAAGTTTGTCCCCCCGATACCCATGTTTATAAAGAAAAAGGACATGAATATCAAAGAGATTTTGGAACATCAAGGAATAGAGAATACGACAGGCAGAACCCAAAAGATTTGTGGTATGCACAAGTGTGGGTTCTGCCAACAATGTGGTAATATTTTGGAACAAGACAGTATTAATATTCCTTCTAGGAAGTTTAAGATGAGGGCCAAGGAGCATTTTAATTGCAATAGCAAAGGGGTGGTTTACATTAGTATTTGTCAAATATGTTATAGTTTTTACATAGGCAAGACTGAGAGGCCTTGAGAAGGCATATATATGAATGGATGTAAGAGGTTACTATGAAAAAAGACACTAATGCGTTATATAAACACCAGAGAGAATGTGTAGACAGTAATTTTAAGTTTTTTGTCCTAGAACAAATAAAACAAGATGCTATGGAAGGCACACTTAGAATACAAAGAATTATACTGGCAGCTAAAAATAGATGCAACTAAAAAAACAGGTTTAAATGACCATTTGAGTATAAATTGTGTCCTGAAGTTGAGGGCAGCTAAATTATAGGGGGATTAGTATGTTTTTTAACATAGTCATTATTTTTAGACAAGAATGTGTAGTTTAAAAGAATTAATTTTGTATGGTTCTTTACAGAATTGATTGTATAATTGTAATACACACATTACAAGTTTAACAGTCACAGACTAGTGAGGATGAACTTGTGGATGGCTAAAGAATTTTAATCATGACATCAGCTTAATTAATATGCATCAGATTAAACCACTGGTTGGAATTGTTTTGAATGATATAAAAATGGTTAGTAATCACTATGTTTATGTTCTGATGAAGCTCGGGATATATCTGCATGAAAGCGCTTAACTGTCACTGTTTTTTAACTGCATTATCGTTTTTATAGCTGGGAACAATATTAAAGGAAGGTTTGTGACTTGAGAGTGGTGTTTGTGCTTGTCATGTGTTTACAGGCATCAGCTTGTCTGGAAGACAGGATGGACAGCAAAAACTGGACAATTTTATCCCTGCTAAAAATTATTCCCTTCTACAAGCACTCTAGACATGTGGGTGGCAGCTATTGGGGAGAGGAACTTCTAACCATCCTTTAACGAATCGGGGTGGCAGGCAATAGTCTATGAGAAAAAATGCTGGAGGAGGGCTCAGTTTTATATATGTATGTATGTATGTATTTATTTATTTAGTTATTTATTTACTTATGTTTGCTTACTTGGATAGTTGACCCTTTTCAAAACAGTCCCAGGGAGAAATGCTCAAAAAATATTATGCAAATAATACACATACTACAATATGATATAGGTTTATAGGTAGCTACTAGGCTATCTGCCCGAAGGCATTTATAAGCCTAGCCAGAATGTATTGGCTTTCACCGCCCCCTTAGATTAGTTCCCTGTGCCTCTGTCCAGCAGAGCCATTGAGGTGATCCCTGGGTTAAACTTTCTGTTTCCCATCCACTCATCAAGGTTTCTCTTGAAGAGTGTTAGCGAGGATCTCTGCTAATGTAGATTGGAATCTTGTTCCAGAGCATGGGAAGTCTCTGGGACAGGAATCTAGCCCTCCAGCACATCCTATTTATTGTTGTGGTGAGGTTTCGATCCCTAGAGCATGTGGCTCGAGGGGATATGGTTTTCTTTAGGTGGAGCATGTCCATCAATTCTGGGCTGGACATGGTCTTGTATGTCAGGCAGAGATCACCTCTGAGTAGGTGGTATGCAGCCGAGTACAGCTAGAGTTTCTTCAGTGGAGCGGCATAGGGCATCTGTTTTAGGCCAGTGATCTTCTTGGTGAGGTACTTCCGTGGTCTTTCCAGCTGTTGCAGGTGTCTTGTAAGGTACATCCTAAATGGGCCATTGTACTCTATGATGGGTCTGATGAGTGATGCATAGAGGGGCACAGTGACCTGTTTTGATCTGGATGCAAACCCTTTTATGATTAGGTGGGCCACATAGAAGGATTTTCTAACCACTTTGACAATGTGATTTTCAAAGGAGAGATTACTATCTACTTGGGTCCCCAGATCCCTTATTACGTCTTCCGTATTTAGGGGGCTACCACCTATGTGGTAGTTTGTGGGTACTTTGTTTTTTCCAAAGGGAATGACTATGCACTTTTTGGCATTTAGCTTGAGGCCATGGTCCTGACACCAGTTATCTGTCTCAGTTAGACCCTTTTGGAGGATGTCTGTGTCAGCCGGAGAGTCAGTTATAGCCCTGAGTTTGCAGTCGTCTGCGAACTTGGTCAGCCATAGTCCTCCTGTGCTTGCCTGTACCTCTGAGAAGTATATGCCGAACAGGAGGGGTCCTAGGAATGAGCCCTGGGAAAGCCACTTGTAACCGGTTTAGAGTCAGACCTAGCTCCCACAACTCTTACCATGTGGGTTCTGTCCATGAGCCAGCTGGCAACCCATCTGATGAAGTAGGGGTTTATGTTCAGGCTGGTGAGCTTATCTATAATACCAGAATGGGGAATGGTGTCAAAGGCCTTTACGAGGTCTAGGTAGACTGTGTGGACCACCTTTCCCTCATCTATAGCCTTGGTAACTGTCTCAAAGAAGTCCACCAGATTTAGGAGGCATGATCTGCCCTTAACAAAGCCGAACTGGGTAGGGTCCAGTGTTTGGAGGTTCCCAGTGTCTCTGTTAATGAGATCCATGATGATGCACTCCATAGCCTTGCAGACCAAGCTAGTCAGGCTTATAGGGCAATAGTTCCCAGGGTCTGTTGTGGCTCCACCTTTGTCGAGTGGAATAACTGTTGTGCACCACTCTATGGGCACGTAGCCTGTGGAGAGGCTGAGTTTGAACAGTGTGTTTAGGTGAGGGGTTAGTTCATCTTTGAGCTCATGTAGGACGCAGCCTGGGACACCGTCCGGCCCCATTGATGCTGTATTTTTGGCTTTGGAGAGGGCTGTTTTAACCTGAGTGTCTGTGATTTCAGGGACACTACATTCTTCTGGTATGGTTATGGGCCCTTTTGGGGATGAGAGGAGGATGAAGTTTGCACTGAACCTGTCTGCCAGGATATTGGCAATATCAGTCGGTTCAGTGTATTTTGTGCCATTTTGCACTAACTCCGAGCAGATCTGAGAATTGCCACTTAGATCCTTGACATAGCTAAAGAATGCCTTGTGGTTATCTTTGGTGTCCTTGGCAATTTTTCTTTCGAAGCTAGCCATGGATGATTTTATGAGGGATTGTAGTTTTTTGCTGATACTGATCAGGGATGTTTTCCCTTCTTGGGATTTTACTCTTTTCTGTACTAGTTTCCTCCTTCTATTGTATAGCTTGTTTATGGCAGGGGTCCACCAGACTGGTTTCCTTTTTTTGGAGGAGTGAGTCTTGGTTTTGCTAAAATGAATGTTCAAAATCTTAAAATGCTGAACACATCAGATCAGCAAAAACATTTTAAACATTCACATTACCAAAAATCTAAAACACTAAACTGATATAAAATCACAAAAAGAGCATTTTTCTTTATGTGATCCCTAGACCAATACTATTCTATTTCCCTCAGATCTAATTTGTCTGGCTAGCGGTAATGCTACGGAAAGTTTTTTCTAAGGTAAAGTGTGGGATTAGCATTAGTGGTAAGGCGGGTAAGGGTTAGCACACAGTACTAAAGTGGGACCCTGCCCCTAACCCTATACCTGACAAAAAAAAAACCTTTCCATAACATTACCACTAAATAAGACAACTCAGATATGCTCTATGTACAAATACACATAGGTTCATAGGTAAGCACTAAGTTACCTGTCTGTGTGGGCCAGTTTTAGCCAGGTAAGAATCAAATATTGTACCTTGTGTCTGTGATGTAAAAACCTTACCCATTATACCAGGTCCCAAATCCCACACCCCAAATGTTAATTTATTGATATTAGCATGATTTACTATGGGTAATGTATCAACCGTCTAATTTATTTATTGATTTGTCCATGTTGACTGGAACAGAGCACCAATCTACATGGACGTTTTTCAGATTCAGCCAAGGAGTGCTGTCTGCTTAAATGACTTGTTTAGATTTGCACAGTTAGGCAAATGGGTTATCCCCAACAGAGGGAATCAAACCTTGTGCCATAGGAAGCAGCTCATCAACAGCTCATGGCCTTAATCCTCTTAATCCTCTGCACCATCTAATTGCTTATAACACACATGCATGTACATACCATACAACCATTAATATACCCCCTTTTGTAACCCTAATCTGCAAACTCTTACACACACACACACACATACACACACACACACACACACACACACACACACACACACACACACACATACACACACACACACACACACACACACACACACACACACACACACACAGAGTAAATTTATGCCCTTACCTAACCCCTAACAAGAAAATATCCATGCATTTCCCTTATGAAAAAAATGAGCATTCAGTAAAGTGTATGGGACCTATATATACACTGCAGTATTTTAGCAATAGTATTCACATAACAGCATATCTGTTTACACATATTTTGCAACGCTGTACTTGTGCAATTTATGTTTGTAAACTGGAAATAGTTAAGTATGATAAAAGGTAACACTGAAGTCTACTGCAATAGTAGAAGGGGAGGTGTTAATGATGGACTTTTTGATAAGTTGTATAGATCTTCTTTTATTAGGTATTTGAGAAGTTAAGCCTGCAGTTTAGAATGTTAGTTTTGTTTTTGGTGAGAGTGCTGAACTGTAAATTACATTAGGTTTGTAAACATGTTACAGACATACAATACTGTGCCAAGGCAAGGGCATGCTTCGTAGCAGCTAAGAGGTTAAGCAGGATGGTATCCACCCAGGAGTAGCAGGCCAACAAAGCTAGAGATATTTCTGGTGCCTTTAGGGGGCCAATAGTACTGGAAACATTGCCAAGAGGAATGAATACTACTATTAGGGTCAACCTGGCCCTACTCATCTCAGTGGATGAGGTACCATGTTAGTACCATATATAGCAGCACTACATGTACAGACTGTAGCCTGGCCTCAGCACATGTTGCTTATGGATTTTGTTAATAACATCAGGAATCAAGCCATGTTGTGTTGGCAGCAGATGTGCATTGGGAATGTCTGGTATGTCCTTCTTGAACCCCTTTAACACACATGCCATAGGGACACAGCTGTAGTACATGAACTCTTACTCACTCTAATGTGTCATTTGTTGTGTATTCACAGTGGGCAAAGCACTACTACAGTGACACACACACATAGACTGTGGTAGGTGAACAGGCTGATGATGACATCCATGCAGAGGCTGACAGTGACGATGAGACACAGATCCCTGAATCACAGTAAGATGGCAGAGTGGCACTAATCATTGCCATACTAGGTGACATCTACCAACTGTACAATGAATTTGAGTCTATATAGTCTAACAATCACAATACGCAATAAAAGAGGGGTCCCCTATGTCTCCAAGCACCAGCAATGTTTCCCCTGGAGCTGTAGTGCCAAATAAACACATTGCAGCTGGCTGATATGGGTGTACCCAACAATGTGCAGCCTTGCAGCGGTGTCTAACACTATCACATGTCACCTTTGTCTCCCACCATGTGAGTGGCATTTGAGTTCAATCTCGGCTGCAATCCAGTCCAGCATGGAGCTGACTGCTGTGTTGTGTGGCATTCATGAGAATGTCACCCAGCTCTGCCAACAGCTTTAAGAGGGCATGGAGTCCAGAGACACAGTACTGACTGGTTTCATGAGATCTGTGGGAGCACACACCATTTCCACCTGCACCTCCATGTGAAGGATTGCCATCATCACTGCATTGTCCAGCTCTGGTTCAGGTACATAACTGGGACATCTGGAAGTGTACAGCACAACCTCTTAGCCCACAAAGTCTGGACAAAGCCAAAAATAATGGGGGGAATAAAAAGCCACAGAAAGGGGTAGATTTTAAATACTGTTGTTATAAACTTACAAAGTTGCTAGAATAAAAGGCTTTACATTAGCATGCATTTTTTGAAAGATATGATGTCTGAAGCTCAAATGTCTGTCGTCATTTGATGACTTCTACCCTCAATGATTTGCCAGAAAACCACAATGTTTTTGAAGAACAGAACAAAAATATCAGTTAAATATCTGGACATTTTGAGAAAATCTGGACATATGAGAGGTAACACTCATCATGGGAAGCAACGACACCCAGCCTGCATTGACAAGCCATTTCAGCATAGGATTCCATACAAATCATGGTCCCAATGTTGTATTCCATCCTTGCCTGGGGCCGACATATCTTAAGGCTACAACTCAACAGAGTAGCCTCAGGTCACAATCACATAGTGGCATCTTTACCCCATCATAAAAACATTATCCTTTACACAGAGTGCCCAACACATCAAGACCCTCATCTTTGCCTCCTGTAATATGCTTCACCCAATGAGAGAGTGTATATAGCTATGTTTCAGTGTGCCCCTTCGATCTCTTTGCGCATGATGACAATTGTGACCCACTGCAACCTCCATCTTGTGTGGTACTTGTGGAAATATCTGATGCACAATGTGATCCAACTATGCACTGAGAGGCATAACCCAATATTAACAATGCACACATCATGCCTGTTCTGTGTGACACCAGACTGTCACTATGTGCTCCTCAGGATGCATATTGTTTTAAGGACCCACAATTTTTGAGTAGACATCACTGTGCGTGTGTGCATGTGTGTGTGTGTGTGTGTGTGTGTGTGTGTGTGTGTGTGTGTGTGTGTGTGTGTGTGTGTGTGTGTGTGTGTGTGTGTGTGTGTGTGTGTGCATGTGTGTGTGTGTGCGCGCATGTGTGTGTGTGTGTGTGTGTGTGTGTGTGTGTGTGTGTGTGTGTGTGTGTGTGTGTGTGTGTGTGTGTGTGTGTCTGTACGTAGTCTGACCATACCAGTATCCTGAGATTGCTTAGCATGTTTCCTTACTAGCATTTTATGTAGCTTATACAACATGCTAAATACATCTTGCAGGCTTACGAGTAATATCAAAGCAACAAAGTAGGCTTTGGGCAGGCCAAGCACGTGTACTTTGATATTATGTGTAGGTTTCCATAAAAAGTTATCCAGCATCACCTGTAACAGAATGTTAACATGGGCAGTTAATAGATTTGGACACACTATAACTGTAGCCATATCCATTAATATTAGCCACAGCTTTTGCACATGGCACTTCTGAATGTCATTGTGCAGGAAGCGGCAGTGTAACTGATATGTGTCTCATGCTTATGAATGAAGCAAACTGCCTGGGTGCTGTACTATCTGGTAGTTCACAATGGTAGCCCTTCCTAAACACAAACATTTGTGATTGTGTGCTCGGTAGGGCCTTTATTGTGACTTGTATATTGTGTATGGCACACAGTATTCATCAGGGAAGTGGGTAAATGTTGTAGAAGGCATGCATGGAGTTAACTGTCTCCAAATAGCTAGTATTCTCCCCTGCTGATCTCTAAGAGATCTCCTTAGCTAAATAGAAAGAGCGATACATGCCCTGGTTACCATACATGTGCAAAAAACAAGCATTCCTATGGTTTCTCTGTGTTGCATCATATATCAATCAAGACCTTTGCAACTTTCAGCTCTGTTCTGAAGGGACTGCTCCCCTGAATAGTGAAGTTGTGGTATGTTACTTGCTGGTGGCGCCATTTCCTTTCACATCAGATGCTGCCTCATGCATACAGATGGGAAACGGAGAGGCTAATTTCTAAAATATGCTGCTGCAAGACAGATGCTGCTACTCTTGGCATTCTCGTTTTATGCAATTCTTATATTTTCATTGTTCTAACCTTTTATAGACAGATACACACTATTGTGTAGTTTCATTTCACATACCATTATGAATTGCAACAGTATTCACCTTGCATACATCTGCATATCATTAGGGTTTCATTTCTGTACCAAGTTTAATTTCCATGTCATTATATACACATTTGCATAAATCATCTGCTACATATGTGTGCTCCTTGCAGTGTAGTGTGGCATGAGACAATGAACCATGCTCATTTTCCATTTATCTCCTGCAGATGAGGCAATCTCATTCATGGCCAGCTGAGTCTTGGTTACCCACCCTGCCAGACTTGAGCCCCATAGCAACCAGTTAAAACAAGTGTATTCTTGACCTGTTTATCAGGTAAGCAGGTAAGTCTGGCTTACCCACAAGACCAGGGACCAAAAGTGTCTGTTTCCATCTGCCTATGATCAACATGAACATTCATCCTAGCAGTAGTTAGACATCAAATTAAACCAAACGTTTCAGAAAGCCAAGAACAAGTACAAACCATGACCAAGAAGCAGCCAAATAACCTCCACTTTATTGAAATACGCAATACGAATTCTCACTTTAAACAACACAGTAGATCAAGCGCTTTCGCCTGATGAATATCAGGCTTTATCAAGACAAGATATACAATGGATGTGCTCACGTTTAAATACTACTGACAATTAAAAACCTTAATTGGTTCATAGCAATTATGAAACAAATGGTGCATTTTAAAGTGCTAATGCTTCAGAAACAACTATGCAAAAACTGTTACTTGGCTGTTAAATAAACGAATCTATGTTGAAAAAAAGAAAACTTAATCAGTACTTCAATTAAAACTTTGTTTATAATGTCAGTGTCAACTGGTACTGAATAAAAACGAAACAGATGTATGCTTCTGCAACTTGTAAGCAAATAGGTTTGTGAAAGCCTCCTAAATAAAACAGGCAGTACTGTTTAAAATGGCTAAACTAAACCTGCCTAGCAGGTCAATTATTTTAAAAGTCATAAAAATCTTAAAAATGCATTAAAAAATCATTAAATAATGTTTATACAAAAAATATAAAAAATCATAAAATGCCACTTTGTTGATGTAAACATGAAACTCTTAGAAATAAGCTGCCATAATGGATTGTAAAATGGGGACTGCCAGGAATGTAAGAATTGAGTAAACAGTTAGACATATTGACCTTAATTATAAAAATAGCTAATCTTACAAAGAAAACTAATTTTGACAAATAAACATCAAAAGGGGGTTAAAAGGAAACATAATTTAATACCCCATGTGCATGTAGTGTTTGAAACTACTTAAAGGTACACTATCATTCTAAAATTCATCTGTTTAAATCTTAATATAATAAATAGTATATAGTGAATAAATAAGTAACTAAATAAATAAATAAATAAGTTAAAAATGGAATAAATTCATAAACGTTGAATGCTTAAAATGTGTCCTTGTGGGTGTCAAATGTGAATGCTGTTATAACCTGGCTCGTCTAATTTTTAACACACTTTTGATACTAATTGCGTCATTCATTCCTGGGGGTTTCGTGGCATTTAACCTAATTTTCCATAATAATTCTTTGTATTCTAAAGAAGCCTCCCATTCACCACCTCTAGGGTTCTGTGGCACCTGTTCCAGAATGAGAAACTTTAAAGACATGGTGGAACACACTAAAGAGTGCTTGTAAAATGCATTTGATTCTTTCTTTCTTACTATTAATTTCATATAAGTGCTCGTAAACTCTTTTACGAAGTGTTCTTTCTGTCTTCCCTACATAGAATCCAGAACAGCTTACACAGAAGCCTAAATATATTGAACCTTTTGTGGCACAATTGTAATAATTTGTAGGAGCTATTTTAAAGTTTCTAGAAGCAATGTAATACTTACTGTCATTATAAATGTAAGTACATTTGTATGTTCCCACTTTTGGTTTGTCGGTGAGGGAAGTCTTTATATCATGTCTCTCAAATAAACCTTTTAAGTTAATGTTTCTAGTACTAACAAAGTTAGGCTGTACTGCTGTAAGATTCCTAATTTCTTCATTTGATTTTAATAAAGGCCAATATTTTAAAATAAGTTCTCTGAATCTTGCTGAATCACTATTAAAAGTGTGAACAAGTGTGCTATGAGTTTCTTTCCCTTCATCAGTATTCAACTTTGTGGGAAAATTAGAACCTTTACCCAACAATGGTGTGAATCTATCCAATCTTGACTTGTTCACTTCTTCAAATACTTTTTCAAATAACCGTTTGGGGTAGTTTCTTTCAAAAAACATATTTTGTAAAGTTTTTGTTTCCTTTAAAAATAATTCTGTAGTACTACACATCCTCGCTGCTCTAATTAGTTGACCTTTCAAAATTCCTCTTTTTTTGTGTTAAGGGATGTCCACTGTCAAAATGGAGGTATGAGTTTGAGAAGGAAGGTTTCCTGTAAATGGTTGATTCAAAGCTTCCTGAATGCAAGTTCTTCACCAGTAGTACATCCAAATAATTAACTGTACTATCACTAATATTGTATGTAAATCTTAAAAAGTTTGTTGTCCCATTAATGTATTCAAAAAAATCTTTAAATTCTTGTAAGGAACCATTCCAAAATACACAAATGTCATCCAAAAAACGTTGGTAGTGGGCAATATTATTAGCCCAAGTCGAAGTAAATACATGTTTCATTTCCCACATGTGTAACACAATGTTGGCGTATGCCAAGGCACAAAGAGTGCCCATCGCCACACCTTTCATTTGCTTAAACAATTCACCATTAAAAAATATATAGTTGTTGTTTAAAATCAACTCCATAAACTCAACCATCATTCTGATAACATTTGCATTAAATTCACCTGACGTCACCAAAAATTCATTGAATAACTCTAAGCCTTCTAAGTGTGGAATACTTGGGAAAAGTTCAACAACATCAATGGTCACTAGATATTTGGTTTCCTCGTATAATTCTGTTCTAACATTTTTTAGAAACTCCCAAGAGTCTTTGCACACAAACTTTAAAGATTTAACAATTTTCTTCAAGGAAATATCAATGAACTTGCCAAGAGGTTCAGTTATACCCCCACCACCGCCCACAATCGGCCTGAACTTCAAGGGGTTCAACCCTTTGTGTACTTTGGGAATTCCAAATATTGTGGGGGTAACTGGTTTATTAACAAGTAAAAAGTTAAATAATTTCTCATTTATGGCTCCTTGCATTAAGTTATCATGTAAAATGTACTTAATTTTTGAATACGCAATGTTAACTTCATTCCTAGAAGTGACAGTGTATTGCTCAGAGTCATGTAGGATGTCAAACATTGCTGCCTCGTAGTTACAACCATACATCAAGAGACCCCCCCCCCCCCCTTTGTCTGGCTTCATTATTCTTATCCTGTCGGCTTTCATAAGATTAATTAGTTGCCAACATTCTGACGATAAGTTCTGCACTTTAGAAGTGTTACCATTAAAATTGTTCAGGATGTCCCCTTCTACTAGCTCTTCAAAAGTTTTTAATACTGGGTGTAGGGGTGGGTTGAATGTGCTTGCTCTTGAGAATTTTTCTTGTACATATTCCTCCCTTTAAACCAAATGTTCAGGTTAAGTTTCCTAGTAAACAGTTTTAATTCTAAAATTGTTTTCGTAAAATCTAAAGGACGCATGGGCACAAAATGAAAGCCTTTGGTAAATAAATCAAAATGTGTATTACTAATCTCTGTGTCAGTAAAATTATACACTTTGAAGTTATTCTTGGAAATAATTGAATAAGGTACACTTGCTGTGTCAAACACATTCTTTGTAATAAAAGTTAACTGATCTCCCCCATTATGTAATACTACCTCTGTTGGTTTACCCAGTTCCTTTGCTGGTAGAAAGGACCCCTGTTGTTGGTCCTGCATGGGGGAAATTGAAAAACCTGCTGCCCATTTATAGCATTTGTATTAGATTTGGACCATCTGCCAGTGAATCAATGTTGTCAACATTGCCCACCCTGTTAAACCTATTGTTTGTGTTGTTGTTTACCTTGTAGGCTGGTTGGTATGCAATACCATTCTTGTAAATCTTAATGCAATGTTGATCAACATGGTCATAATCTCTCTTGACCTGTGCAAAATTAATGTCAGTAACCACATCATTGTTTAATTTATTCAAGTCCACTAGAAGTGTTCCAAGTTTGGATTCATAGTCTTTTAACATCAATTTAATCATTTCCAAACCTGTTTTGTTAAAAAGTTCTGTCAAATCTTTAAAAAGTGTAGACCCTGGTGCTGCATTGTTGGGGAACTCTCTGAACTCGAAGGCATTCAGCTAAATAGTCTACTTCAAGTTGCGTTGCCTTATAAGCATATAATTTATCACTGAATAGTTTAAATTTATCAACACTAGGTTCATTGTCAACATCATAACGTGAAAAAGTACCTGATTTGAAAGCAAACTGCTTGATTGTCCAAGCGTTAAAATTAAAAGATGCTGTTGTAGTCTCCACCCCACCAGCTGAGGTGGAAGGAAGGTTGTTCAACCCCTCACCAGCTCCTCTTCGGTTTAACAGCAGACAGCTTTTATGGCACTTTTGCTCTTTTCAAACCCTTGTAGTTGATTACAAGGAACGTCATTTGTGTCCGGTTGCCTCAAAGAGGCAGTTAACTGAGTTAAAAGATTCACAACCTGGCGAAATTCTTCCCGAGTTACGGGAACGTCATTTTTATTTAACAGCCAAGTAACAGTTTTTGCATAGTTGTTTCTGAAGCATTAGCACTTTAAAATGCACCATTTGTTTCATAATTGCTATGAACCAATTAAGGTTTTTAATTGTCAGTAGTATTTAAACGTGAGCACATCCATTGTATATCTTGTCTTGATAAAGCCTGATACTCATCAGGCGAAAGCGCTTGATCTACTGTGTTGTTTAAAGTGAGAATTCGTATTGCGTATTTCAATAAAGTGGAGGTTATTTGGCTGCTTCTTGGTCGTGGTTTGTACTTGTTCTTAGCAGTTAGACATCAACATAGCAATGACTATTGATCTTTTTCATTTAAGCTCTAACACCACCTTCTGGTGGCTGGCATAAGCAGTGCATCACCATGGGGCATCCTCTGCCCTCATCTGATATTAGGATGCTCCCACATGCATACCCCCAAGAGCTGCCATCACTGTCTTGAAATATTAAGCCTGTGTCATCCCTGCTGATGGCCTTTCTCACTGCAAGCCTCTATTTGCACTTTGTGAAGTGCCAGCTGGGAAATCATTTTTCTTTACCTCTGGAATGGGTGAGCCAGCGCTTGCATTCCCTAACATTTCCTCCTACCCAGCTCCTCCAACACCAGGTCATCTGGGTTATAGTCAGAGATTTATCCCTCTATGTCACAAAACCAGACTCTGTATCCCCTTATATACTCTTTAATCTAAATATCTATCTTTAAAATTTCCCTGCAGCTTAAAAAGGAAAATATTTTGCATTAATTTTGCTAGGTCACAGATATATTACCTGACATGCATGTGATGGAAGTTTAAACATCATGCAAGTAGGACAGCTGAGATATGATGCTATCTAAATCCAGTTCATTGAGATTATCTGGCCAAATGTCATATTGAATGAATGCACAGTTGGAGAGAAACCCTTCTGAATTATTTGCATAAATCACTGACCTTAGTTGTAGCTTGGGCTGGGATTAGGTTTAGGGTGATGGTGACAGTTATGATTGTTTTAGGATTAAGGTTATGGTTATCTTCTCGGCTAGGTTCAGGGTTAGTTTTAGGGTTAGGGGTACTGTGACGGAGTCTATATTAGTTTGCCTAAAGTTATTTCCAATGAACACCTCTTCATCGACACATATTCAGCAAAAATCACTTCTTCAATTCGCTGGATTTTCCAAGGGCAATGAAACAATTGCCCCACAGCACAACAGAACCCACAGCTAACTAAATCAAAACCCACCCAAGTGGGGAGCTTCACCCCCCCATGCCCCCCTAACTATATATGCCAACTCCGAGATCACACTATAGTGGGGAAAAGGGCAAAGTTGTGTAGTTTGCCAACTACTTCATGGCCTTGGAAAATTCAGCGAATCACAGAAACGATTTTCTTTGAATATGTGTCGATGAAGAGGTGTTCATTGAAAATAACTTTTGTCAAGCTAATATAGCCCCATTGTGCTTTACATAGGGAGTATGTTGCAACACTTACCATTTTGTTTATGACTGTATTTTGTATATTTCATTGCTGGTTTAATCTAGTGTGTTTTTGTTTTCAGTCTTTCTTCATCTTGGCAGCCTTGATGAAGCTACATTTATTGAAGTGGTTTTCACCTAATGAAACTAGATCCTAAACACCAATAATAATATCCTTCAGCAAAGAGTTACAAAACTGTTTCACAGCTTGAGTTTGTATGCAGACAATGCAAACATCTTGCATTAAGTCAAGAAAATCATGCTGTACTGACTGTTATCCAAACAGTGATTGACATCCATTATCTAATCCTTTTGCTGTTCACCTGCAGGGTAATAATGGAGTTGTAGAATATTACCTACAACCTGATCTAACATATAGCCAATACTTTATAATTGAAAACCCAGAAGACGGGAGAATAGTAACAGCTGGAAACCTTCCAAGCCCAGGAGACATTACCCTGCATGTTATTGCGAAGGACAGAGGCAATCCTGCACTGAACACATCAGCCACTGTGAATGTACGTGTTGTGGATAATCGTCCTTTTATCCCACAGTTTAATGAGACTGATATTAGGTAGGTCATTTTGTTTACTATATTCCACATTTACTTATAGCATATTCAAGATTTTTTCCACATTTTCTTATAACATATTCAAGATTTTTAATCAGAGTGCCATGTGACTGTTTATTAGTTATCGTATAAAAAGGGGATCTACCAGTGTTTTAAATGTCATGTTCTATGCAAAAACGAATTTATGCTTCCCGATAGCTAGAGTACTACAGTACCATAAGATACATCTGTCTAAGTGCTTCTCTATCCACATTTTCTATAAATTGGGTCTCCCATGTGAAAGACATGGCTCTGTTTTAGTACGACAAACAAAATTACACAATCTCATGAATCCTTTGCTAGTGGTGAGAATGAGAGTAGCAGTCATAAAAAATCCAATAGCCCAAAATGCATGTTAGAACTTTATACACCTTAATCTTTTTATGTTTCTGTCAAGTTCGTAATTATGCATTCCTTCATTCTTTTGTTGATTATTTAAGATCTAATCAAAACTGGACGTCAGAAATTAAAATGTTTACATACTGGTGGCTGGTAATTTAGTTACAATACAATTCTTGAATGCAGTATAAATTCAGCTAGGGGCTTCATATGCTTACAGAGTGGTTTTAACATGTCATTAAAATAGGGTGCACTGCACACATGATGTTTCTAGCAGATGAACACGTCTGAGCACTTCAATTGATAATGAGTGAAAATAGTTAATATATGTATTAAATAGTATAGTAGATGCAGTTTCGACTGAGAAGGATAAAGATTTCACTGTATGATTCACAATGAAAAATATGGACTGTGTTTTGGAAGGAGAATATTTTTTTGGGGAGACAGATTAGTTAGAATCAAGTCACAGTGATGTTTGGTATTCACCACCTAGAGAAACTAAAACAGTGTTAACTATAAATTTGTGACTAACAACCTATAAGCAATATGAGCCAAGCTATGGCATTTGTCAGAAATGCTTCATGTTTGCATGAAAAGGCATGAAGTTGCCCTAGTGGGGTGCCTGCAGCTGCTGAAGGCTGTAGGGGCAGAAGGCAAAAGGAATACTTAGTGGTCTAAAAAGGCATTTTTTTAGCTGTCTACCACCACAACAGAAGCATATCTATGACACGAGATGTATATAGTGTAAATATGAGTTACATTTGGAATGACTGCATTGAAATTTCATAGAAGCATGAATCTAATGTTGCACCCGCATGGTATGTGACTAGTAACCATATATTAAAAAGTTAGAGAAAAAATGCAGTACGGATGTAACACACCTACCCCTTCCACACAGACATCAACCACCACAGAAGCTGTTAAGCACTTCACTCAGACTCTTAAATACTTCAGTTTGGCTTTAGAAAAAAAGTCTAAATTGTTTAACAGCTTCTCACTGCTCTTTTGCGGTGACCACTGATTACTGTTAATACTCTAGATCATAACAGTAGTAAGAGGTGCTAAATAAAATCTACACTACAGTTCATTATCTTTCAAAAATGTGCATAAAATGCACCATAGAACATCTAGATCCTGGCAGTGTCTACACTTCAGGTTGCAGAAGTGGAGTCTGACACAGGCTTACTGAAGTTTTCTGCCCTGAACTCACCTGTTCTACAGCTGACCTTGCTCAGAGGTGTGCACAGATAGTTACTATAGCTTTATGGGTAGTGGGGGCTGGGGACAGTGAGATTATTATTCCTTAAATTTTCCTTGCAATCAAACTTTAGAGGTAAACACAAAAGGTCACTATAACTTGTTTCCATCCATCCACAGTTACTTTTTCCCATTTTTTCAAATGGGGTCAGGATGTTACTTCAACAGTGACAATCATCTAGAGCCAAGGTTTGCACCTCCGGGTAGCTAGCCCTGACACAGTAGTTCCTCCACACTACACACTCACACCTATAGCCAATTTGGAGTGTCCAATCCACCTGCTGCATATCTTTGGAATGTGGGAGAAAATCGTTGCACCCAGAGGAAACCCATGTGAACACAGGGGCATGCAGACTCTGCACAGGAGTCACTCCATCCGAGAATCGAACCGTAGAACCTCTTGTTGTGAGGTGACAAAGTTATCTACTGCACCACTGTGCTGCCCACTAGTATAACTTGTTTGGGACTGGGGAAAAGTGTGGTAATTATTTCTCACATCTGCCTTAAAATTAAACTTCAGAGTTATGCACAAAAGGTCACTGTGGCTTTTGTGGGGCTGTGACAGTGTGATCATTATTTCTTCAACTTTTCAGACAATCATACCTCACAGGCATACACATATCACTATAGCTTGTGTCTGGACAATGTACTGTCAAGGATCAACAGGCTGGAATACAGAACAGTGAATTGTTTTTCTCCTTTCTCACAATCACATAACATAAGCATATACATGTGGATAACTTTGGGAGGTAAGGGTAAGTTTGCATATTGTGAATATACATCTGTGACCAACAGGTTTAAATATGTTACTATATTTTGGTTGTCTGGTGGATACACAGATGGTACCTGTCTTTTAGGGATGAAGAGGCAAGCTGTATGATCTGACAGCAGCAACTTGAAATAAAGGACTGAGGCCATTTATTACTTAATTCCCAATCTAACATCAGAGGGATACAAACAAGGTGACTTATCTTTTTTATTTATTTTGATAGGGAGATAGACAGTATTCTAGATGTGATTCATATATTTTTGCAAGCATTTATCTTCGCAGTTTATTGGGAACTACTTTTTTGCCAGTGTTGATCACTAAGCCTTGAGTACAGCTTATTTCTTTCTTGAAATAAAAAATAAGACAATTTCTTTAGTTAATCATGATTTATGTCCATGCCATAATTGTGGCAAAAGGCTGGGGGAGAAAGCTGTAAAATTTAACTCACATCATCTAGAACCCCATGGCTTCTGAGGCCCGAGCAGCCTGCATTCTGTCAGCTTAATTCTGTTATTTTCTCCACAGTTATTATACTGCTGCCTTGACCATTTAGTGAGTGGGTGAAAGGTTGACCATTTAGTGAGTGGGTGAAAGGATGACCATGTAGTGAGTGGGTGAAAGGTTGACCATGTAGTGAGTGGGTGAAAGGTTGACCATGTAGTGAGTGGGTGAAAGGTTGACCATGTAGTGAGTGGGTGAAAGGATGCAGGAAGAAAATGAAGAATCACAATGAATTTCTTTCTTCAGCCACAAATGTTGTTCAGGCCATCTTTGTCTCAAAAGGTTTGAAAAAAAACCTCCAAAATACAACTTAGAGCATATAGAACCCAGTGGCTTCAGGATGGGGGGACCTGGCATAATTTGATTGTTTCCTCCTCATTAATTAGGGTGTAATTGTGGACATTTAGGATATATTGAAAAAATACTGGAAAATCTGAAGTATACAACAAAGTATAAGAAAACAAGGAAAAAAGTGATTTTAGTGAGGGACAGTAGGGGGCACACCTGGGGGACAGTGGACAGCGGACAACAGGAGGTCCATGAAATCCTTTTCCAAGGGTTTCATTTCACCAAAGGCCAGACTCAAAATATTCAGTACGGCCAAGGGATTGCCCCATTTAATTACATCACACAGCTTATCAACATGGTTTATTACTCTCCATAAAACATGTTATAGCACAATAGCACCTAAATAAGAAAAAAAAGCATGCAATATGTTTGTTTTTGTCAGATTTCTGGTATACAACAGCCTTTTGATTGTGTCTTTATTACCACTATATATCATATACCTGGTTCTATAACAGTGTGAGACACTCCTCAAGCTGTTAAACTTACGTTCAGCTATTGGCTTTGTCCCTGGTGAGTGGCGCACTACAGTGGTGATGCCCCTTCATAAGGGTGATCTTACAACTGACCTGCATATTTGAAGTCCTATCAGGACAAGCATCAGCTGCAAAACTATTGGGTGTATTATAAGCAACTTCATAAACTGTGATATCATAACTATTGGTTGAGTTGAACCCGACAGACTGGCTTTGTTAAGGATAGACACTACCAAGTCAACCTGATAAACTTCTTCTGTAGAGATAGTGGCCATACAGAGCAAGTGGTGTATCTTGACCTGGTGAAGGTCTTCAGTACCATTCCCCATACTGGCATCATACAAAATCTAATTGCTTTAAAAATCAACCGATATGTAGTAACCTAGATAGCAAACAGGGTGAAGGACTGAGCCGAGACAGTGCAAGTTGTAGATGCCTCATCAGTAATGAAAGTGACCAGTGGTGTCCCTCAGGGCTCAATGCTGGCACCTTTCCTTTTTAGTATTTACGTCTCAGATCTCCAAAGAGAGAGCCAAGACCTCTGGCTTAACAATAGTTGCAGATGACTGCAAACTGGAGATGGTTGTTAAGTCACCCTATAATACCCAAACTCTCGTGAATGAACTATCCCTAGTAAACCCTTGGTGTACTAAAAATGAGCTCAAACGAAATGGAAAAAAGTGTAGTGTCACTTTTGGTAGACAGCCCTATTCCTCATCATACTGTACTGCCAGCACACTACTACAAAATTAAAATTTTGACAGGGACCTTTAAATTTAGGCAAATAGCTCCATCTTTTGACATTCATGTGACAACAGCTGCCAGAAAATCCTTTTACTTAGCCCACCTAATTGCCAATGGGATATCAACATGGTCTAAAAAGGTAATCACTCCTTTCTGATCAGCATTGATCATGCCAATTATCAAGTGCACCCTCCTTTGGGATGTATCTCGCTAAACAACTCAAACAATTAGAAAGACACCAAGGGCTCCTAACCAATACAATCACAGGCCTAAAGCCCCTGAGCTACCAAGAAAGGCTGGAAACTCTTTCCTTTTCTTTAGTGTCTTACAGACTTTTGTGGAGAGATCTGTTTTGCTTACTGCACCATTAGAGGCTCAGTTGTCCTGGACCTCCTGTTTCTCCACATGTGTAATATCTCCACCAGTATTAGAACCAGGAACCTAAATATTCACCAACAGATAAATACAGCACAGTGGAGATTCATGCGTATACAGCAGCACCTCCCATACATTTGGAATAAACTTTTCTTACATGTTAAGCAGTGTGATTCCCTAGCTTAATTTAAACATAAAACTAGTGACTGAATGGGTATCCACAAATTCACTCTGGTTTTACTAGTATGGCCCTCCTGGAGAAAGTAGTTGCTGCATGAGGTCATAAGATTCCTTGACCTTGGGAATATCTATGAGTCTAAACTGTTTTTATGGCTTACTCTCATAGCTGTCTAACCCCATGATGATCCTGAATAGCATAAAGTGGGTGTAAGAGAATTAATGAATAATCAAATACAGCAGAATGATTGCTACATTGTAAGTCAGTCTAGCTCCAGTGAAATGTACCTCTCTGGAAACCTCTGCCTAAAACAGACTGTTAGACAGGAGAGGGAACACTATTCTGGTACTCAGTGGGAGAAAGGCAATAAACATGCAGTTCTGTAACAACTTACAGAAATTAAATTTCTCTTGTAGAACATACCTCTTAATTGTAAGAAGTATGTACATGAATTTAATGTCTTATACTTTGGTAAAGTGTTGTCTTTATTGTTATCAATACAGGGTTGTGTCTGAAAAGGGTTAATAGACCAGCCCATTTACCTGGTAAACAAACATCAATCAATCAATCAATCAATAAACTGTCCAGAATTTTGTGGAAAATCCCTGATTTTGCCTCATATGTTGCCCTGTCCCTCATAAAATATTTCATTTTCTGGTAAATCACTCAGGATTCATACCTCTCAACTCTCCAGAATTTTGCAGAATGTCCTGATTATTGCCTCATATTTTCAGTCTGCTCCTTATAAAATCTGTGGTTTTCTGGCAAGCCATTGAGTACTGTGCTCACTAAATAATGAAATATTTGAGTCTGAGACGTCGTTTCCTTCAGAAAATGCATGGTAATGCAAAACCTGTTATTCTAGCAGCTTTCTAAGTTTATAAGAGCAATATTTAAAAATCTGTCCTTGATTGTAACCCTTTATCCCCCTCCCCCCTGTTATTTTTGGCTTTGACCAGAATTGTTAAGCAAAATTTAGGAGGTATAAAGAGGATTACAGTCAATCACTGATGCCAGACATTAAAGTTTCATACTTCCATTGTTCATAAAATGCATGTTAATGCAAAACCTGTTCTGTTAAAATTTTAAATGAATAAGTAATAGTTAAACATTGTCCCTGGTTCTGAACCTTCATTCTCCTGTTACTTGTGGCTGTATCCAAAAATCTTGATGAAAAAATCCGATTGGTATTCCTCAGATACACTCACATAGGCACTTCCATGGCAACCACAAGCTTGGACAGCAGGAAAAAGATGATTTATTATAATTTTTTTCATTCTTTTTCTAGCTGGCTGAGCTTGCAGTTACCTCAGAAATGCCAATATGAATGATTCCATGTAATTGCAACTCCGGTTGTCAGTTTGAGGGCACATTGGGCAGCTGTTAAAAGTGGGGGATCCCCCCCTCATCCTATGGTTCTGGTGCTCATGAAGGATGCTGAATACCTGGAAGACTAGCAGGTGGTGATGAACCGAGTTAGTTACCAAATGACAGAGATCCAGGAAAGGCAGCAGGGTCAATAGAAATGGAAGTTAAGACTATAATTTTTTTAAATGCTAAGGAAAAAGTGATTTGTTGGGCTATGTAAGAGCCAAAATGATGAAATGGATGGGTTTATTAAAGATTATATAAACTAACATAAAAGGCACAGTAGCGATGCAGGCAGTAAACACAGCACTAACTAAAATGCAGGAAACAAAGCTGAAAGAACCGCTGCTTCATGAACTTTAAAATTCTGATTTATTGTGATACAAACAGGAGACGTGGTAAGCACTTTCACCTGAATAGGCTTCTTCAGATCAAAAGAACCCCCCCTCTTGTACACTCTTATATGGCAAAAAAGGCACAAAAACAGATAAACCATTAAAGGCACAGTGCAACTATCATAGTACACAACATAAAGTGCTTACTCTAAAATACATTAACCACAGTAAAATAAAAACGCCTATACCACTCATAAAACATGAATAGAAATGCATAAAAACAAAAAACTGCATAAATTCATACTAATTGCACAACACTAACAATAAATCCTCTCAGAAAAATGCTCTCATAAAAATGCTCTCATAATATATGTAAAAAGCACAGTCATACATATCACTTCAATCTCCTGGACTTCAGGAAAGGTCTCAATGGTACTTTCTCATTCAGTCAAGGAAAACCATCTGCTCTAAGTCTAACAATCCATTTAGATTCATTACTCTCAGTTCTACCCCTCACATTCCCCCCCCTAAAACTAGTGTGTGTAAGATCTAGTACTTTAAAACGAAAAAGATGTGTGGAATCATTAGACAAGACATGTTTGGACACAGCATTGACAGTGGAATGAATCCTGATCTGGTAGAGATGTTCCCTTATCCTGTCCCTCGGCCTCCTGTCCATCTTGCCTACATAAAATGCAGCACAGGCTCCACAGGAGGCCAAATAAACAACATGTGTAGATTCACAGTTTGCATGAATTCTAACTTCATGGTTAGTGCCATAGACAGAGTGATAGAAATGGACATCAGTGTCTATGGAACAACAATAGTTGTAACTACCACAGGGTACAGTACCAGCAACCCTATCACCTCCACCATCCATAACAGGATAACACAGCAATTTCTTTAAATTCGATCTATTCTTATAGACAAAACCTGGGGCAGCACCCACAATTTCCCTCACATTCGGGTCCAGTATGATCTAATCACATCCTTTAACCTTCCCACATCCTTAGTATAATATAAGGGCACTCTGAAACCATGATTTCTAATCCCTGCCTGAACACCCTGGGAGGGGCCATCATGGTCCACTCCAGTCTCAGAGAAAAAGGGTGCAGCAGCTTGTTCCCTCAAATTAATGAGGTCTGCCAATCCTCTCTCCATATCAGATGTCTGATATTCCCTGCTCTTAAACCTCTCATATAAATCCCTAACATCTGCCTCAAAACCATCCTGACTGGGATTATACGTGATGTCCTACATACCTGACCCCTCACAATATTACCAAAGATGTAACCTGGATGCATACTGTGTCTATGGAGATAGGAATTACATTGACACTCCTTTCTATACACCCCTGTGTTCAATAGGCCACTTTCCAATCCCTGAACGTAAACATCCAAAAAGGAAATCCAATTCTCAGAAACCTCATGGGTAAATTTCAGATATTGCGTTAGACCATTAACTCTCTCCAGGAAGAGAGATAACTCATCTTTCATGCCCTTCCAAAGGAAAAACACATCATCTACAAAACGCCTATAAAACATCACATTCCTCAAAAAATCACCTATACCAAACAAGAACTTGGTCTCCCATGCAGCCATAAAGAGGTTGGTGTAGCTATTGGCACAAGAAGTGCCCATAGCCACGTCATCCATCTGTAAATAGCACTGAGAGCCAAAACAAAAAATGTTGTTCTCTAACACAAATTCCAAAAATAAAGCTAACAAATCCACTGCATCACTATCTAATCCAGATTCGTCCTTCAGGTAATCAGACACCGACTGCACCCCATCTCTGTTTGGTATCACAGTGAATAGGGACTGAACATCCATTGTGACTAAATAATATGGGAGATCAACAGGGACAGATCTCACAAACTCATACAAATCCAACAGGAACTGTTTCATGTCCCTTAGAATATAAACATTTGCATCAACCACTGGGCGCAGGAACCTCTCCACATACAACGAAAATGGTTCTGTGATCCACCTCCTGCCCACAACAATGGGCCTCACGGGTGGACACACACTGTCCTTGTGGATCATAGGAAGACCCTGTATCACTGGCAGGAAGGGATCATTAACAAACAAATATTCATACAACTCATTCGTAATAACATTAGTCTTAATCAAATCATCCAAAACCATCTGTATTCTATGGATATGTATATCCACCATCTTACGTTCCACCAAACTGTAAAACCTTTGGTCTGATAGCATAGACCTCATTGCCTCATCATACAATTCAGAATCCATAACTACCAGGGCAACCCCTTGTCAGCAGGTCTAATGACAAGGGAGGGATCACTCCTCAGTTGTTGAAGAGCTCTCCTCTGTGCATAAGTTAAATTGCCCTTTCGTTTACTGGACTTACCTACTCTCTTTTCTAGTTGAGAATGATCTGTATGACATGGAAAAGAGAGTGGGTAAGTCCAGTAAACGAAAGGGCAATTTAACTTATGCACAGAGGAGATCCCTACAACAACTGAGGAGTGATCCCTCCCTTGTCATTAGACCTGCTGACAAGGGGGTGCCCTGGTAGTTATGGATTTTGAGTTCTATGATGAGGCAATGAGGTCTATGTTATCAGACCAAAGGTTTTACAGTTTGGTGGAACGTAAGATGGTGGATATACATGGCCATAGAATACACATGGTTTTGGATGATTTGATTAAGACTAATGTTATTATGAATGAGTTGTATGAATATTTGTTTGTTAATGATCCCTTCCTGCCAGTGATACAGGGTCTTCCTATGATCCACAAGGACAGTCTGTGTCCACCCATGAGGCCCATTGTTGTGGGCAGGGGGTGGATAATGGAACCATTTTCATTGTATGTGGAGGGGTTCCTGCACCCAGTGGTTGACGCAAATGTTTACATTCTAAGGGACATGAAACAGTTCCTGTTGGATTTGTATGAGTTTGTGAGATCTACCCCTGTTGATCTCCCATATTATTTAGTCATGACAGATGTTCAGTCCCTATTCACTGTGATACCAAACAGAGATGAGATGCAGTTGGTGTCTGATTACTTGAAGGACAAATTTGGATTAGACAGTGATGCAGTGGATTCGTTAGCTTTGTTTTTGGAAGTTGTGCTAAAGAGCAACATTTTTTGTTTTGGCTCTCAGTGCTATTTACAGACGGATGGCGTGGCTATGGGCACTTCTTGTGCCAATAGCTACGCAATCCTCTTTATGGCTGCATGGGAGACCAAGTTCTTGTTTGGTATAGGTGATTTGTCGAGGAACGTGATGTTTTATAGGCGTTTTGTAGATAATGTGTTTTTTCTTTGGAAGGGCATGAAAGATAAGTTATCTCTCTTCCTGGAGAGAGTTAATGGTCTAATGCAATATCTGCAATTTACCCATGAGGTTTTTGCGAATTGGATTTCCTTTTTGGATGTTTACGTTCAGAGATTGGAAAGTGGCCTATTGAACACAGGGGTGTATAGAAAGGAGTGTCAACGTAATTCCTATCTCCATAGACACAGTATGCATCCAGGTTACATCTTTGGTAATATTGTGAGGGGTCAGGTATATAGGACGTCACGTATAATCCCAGTCAGGATGGTTTTGAGGCAGATGTTAGGGATTTATATGAGAGGTTTAAGAGCAGGGAATATCAGACATCTGATATGGAGAGAGGATTGGCAGACCTCATTAATTTGAGGGAACAAGCTGCTGCACCCTTTTTCTCTGAGACTGGAGTGGTCCATGATGGCCCCTCCCTGGGTGTTCAGGCAGGGAGTAGAAATCATGGTTTCAGAGTGCCCTTATATTATACTAAGGATGTGGGAAGGTTGAAGGATGTGATTAGATCACACTGGGGTGTGTTAACACTGGACCTGAATGAGGGAAATTGTGGGTGCTGCCCCAGGTTTTGTCTATAAGAATAGATCGAATTTAAAGAAATTGCTGTGTTATCCTGTTATAGATGGTAGAGGTGATAGGGTTGCTGGTACTGTACCCTGTGGTAGTTACAACTATTGCTGTTCCATAGACACTGATGTCCATTTCTATCACCCTGTCTATGGCACTAACCATTAAGTTAGAGTTCATGCAAACTGTAAATCTACACATGTTGTTTATTTGGCCTCCTGTCGATCCTGTGCTGTGTTTTATGTAGGCAAGACGTACAGGAGGCTGAGAGACAGAATAAGGGAACATCTCTACCAGATCAGGATTCATTCCACTGTCAATGCTCTGTCCAAACATGCCTTGTCTAATGATTCCACACATCTTTTTCGTTTTAAAGTACTAGATCTTACACACACTAGTTTTAGGGGGGATGTGAGGGGTAGAACTGATTGTAATGAATCTAAATGGATTGTTAGACTTAGAGCAGATGTTTTTCCTGGACTGAATGAGAAAGTACCATTGAGACCTTTCCTGAAGTCCAGGAGATTGAAGTGATATGTATGACTGTGCTTTTTACATATATTATGAGAGCATTATTATGAGAGCATTTTTATGAGAGGATTTATTGTTAGTGTTGTGCAATTAGTATGAATTTATGCAGTTTTTTGTTTTTATGCATTTCTATTCATGTTTTATGAATGATATAGGTGTTTTTATTTTACTATGGTTAATGTATTTTAGAGTAAGCACTTTATGTTGTGTACTATGATAGTTGCACTGTGCCTTTAATGGTTTATCTGTTTTTGTGCCTTTTTTGCCATATAACGGTGTACAAGAGGGGGGTTCTTTTGGTCTGAAGAAGCCTATTCAGGTGAAAGCGCTTACCACGTCTCCTGTTTGTATTACAATAAATCCGAATTTTAAAGTTCATGAAGCAGTGGTTCTTTCAGCTTTGTTTCCTGCATTTTGGTTAGTGCTGTGTTTACTGCCTGCATCGCTACTGTGCCTTTTATGTTAGTTTATGTGCTTGGACTGAGTTTGGCACAGGTAGCGTTAGTCCTGTGGGGAGGGATATTTCTTGGACTTATGTTTATTAAACATTAATTGGGTGCAGCATAAGTGAAGCATTGCCACTACCTAAAATGGAAGCCAGATATGAAAAACATAAGCCAATATTGACTGAGTTTCATAGGATCATAGGAGGTTACCAGGCTAACAGCCCTACAGCCTTGTAAGCCTAGCCATTCATACCCCAGTTTTTTTCTATTAGAGTTGTAATGAAACAGAGTTTGTGTCTTTCGGCTTTTCCCAGTTAGGGGTCACCACAGCGGAACTCCGGTCCGCTAATGATTGGTAGTGGATTTTTACGTACCGAGTTACCAGCCCTGATGCACAACCTTCAACGAAGGCACGCCCCATTCACGTATGCCTCCACACAGAAGATGCTCTAGCTGAGAATCGAACAGGACAATGTCTTGCTATGAGGTGACAATGCTACCGCAGCACCACCACCGCAGTCAAGTTCTACAAATTGTGCAGAAAACTGACTCTGGCAAGTAGAACTGTGTTTGTGGAATTTGACTACTCTGAGGTGAGTTTAGGGAGTAGTTACAGTTTGTTGATGCAATGAGCGAGTATATACAATTGTCTGCATCATTAAGAGTTTTTTAAAGTGGGAAATGCTGACGTTTGATGATTCTAATGAGGTGATTCAGAAGATAAAGAGGCTGCCAGTGACACAGATGCAAACAGAAAATGATCTGACTGAACTGACACTGATATATCATCATCATCATCCTTTTTCTATGATCCCATGATCCTGTTTTCTGCATGGGGTCAGGATGTCGTGTCAGCTGTCACAATCTTTGTAAATTCAGTGACACTCTCATACCTTCTTCAACAGTTATGCCTGGCTACCTGTCACAGGTCTTCTCTTGTACAATCCATCCATCTGTTTGCTGGATGTTCCCATTTCCTTTCGCTTTCTTCCTACCCATCCAAACTTTTCTTCACCATATTGTCTTCTGATTTCCTGCACATGTGTAAGTACCACTGTAATCTGTTCTCTTTAACATTCTCTGCAATTGGACCTATTTGGGCTTCTGCTCTGATGTCCACATTTCTTCATCTGTCACACAGTGTACATCCTATCACCAGCCTCAGCCACTTCATCTCTATCACATCTATCTTCCTCATCTCCTCGGCCTTCACTGCCCAGGTTTCTGTACCATACAGTAGTATCGGTCGCACCACTGTTTTCAGCAGCGGCCTTAGGTCAGCTGGTGCCCTAGGCAAAAGGGCTCCACAGTGCCCCCCTACACCACCCAGGTGCCCCCAACCTGGTCTACCTACACCAAATAAATACTGGAAAAGTGCCCCTGCATGCCTAAGGCCATGACTGTTTTGTACACCTTACTTTTCAGCTTCTTTGGTATTCTTCTGTCATAGAGTACTCCATCATCTCTGTGCCATTTGGCTGCAACCCTTCTGATTCTACCTTTAACCTCTTCATTTAGATTTCCCTTCTCCTCAGCCACCCCTCCCAGATACTTGAACCTGTTCCACTATTTTTCCTTCTATCTCAAGTTTCAGCTTCTTCTAATTTCTCGCCATTTGTTGCCATTATCATTTGCTGAACTCTTGTTCAGAGTCTGCCTTTAATGCCGCATCGTCTGCATACAGAAGCTTTGTTGATCTGTCTCCTCTGAACTGTTTGCTAATGTAGTCCACACCAGTATGAACAGCAGTGGGCTAAGAGCTGAACCTTGGTGCACACCCACTCCCATTGGGAACCCCTTTGTGAGTCCAAGTACTGTTCGTGCTTGTGTCAGTGGGTCCTTGTATGTAGCCTGCACTAATTCTACCAATGATTCTGGGACTTAAAACCATGACAGGAATGCCAAAGTAAACTTTTTGGGACCTTGTCATATGTTTTCTCCAGTTCTGGGAATGTCCATTTGGATTCTTTCCTCATCTCTAGCTTCTTGTCAACTATATGCCTCACTGCAAACATCAGGACAGTTGTGCTCCATGTTTGTTTGTTCCTTTCGGCTTTTCCCGGTTAGGGGTCGCCACAGCGGAACTCCGGTCCACTAATGATTGGCAGCAGATTTTAACGTGCTGGCTGGCCGGGCCTAACGCACAACCTTCAACAAAGGAACGCCCATTCACGCATGTCGCCACACAGAAGACAGTTGTGCTCCATCTTGATCTGAATCCAAACTGCTTATCTCCCATCTTAAATTCTGCTACTCAGCATTTTCATTTACCAATACCTTGCTCCAGCACTTTCTTACAATGTAACAGGAGTTTGTTTAATACCTCTATACTGCCTGCAGTTGTAAATGTCCCCTTTCTTCTTGCACACTGGCACTTGAGTACTTATTCACGTCATCTGGAATATATCTTTCTCACCATACTCTCCTGTCCTAACTCACTCAACAATTTAATTGTATTTGCCATCACCTCATCTGAGCCTGCCTTTTTTCACTAATTTAATTTTCCTTAGTGCTGTTCTTGCTTCTTCTAGGCTGGAGTCCTCCTCTACATTCATCGTAGGCCGTGTCTGAGGCAGTACAACTTCTGTGGGGTTTTCTTCATTCAGAAGCTGTCTGAAACACTCCTATCTGTCTTTGATACCGTGTAGACTAGTGAGCAGGTTGTGAATGGCATCCTTTATGAAGAGTGTCTGATGGCTTCATTCTTTATCTTTCTGCCTTTGCCTTGCAACAGTTTCTGTGGGGCATCTATTGAGTCACTTTCCAGATGCTCGTGGAGTGCCTCTGATGCTTTGTTCATTGCTATTGCAACTGCTCTCTTAGCCTTTTTTTTTTAGCCAAACAGTATTCCTCCTTAGCCTGGTCTGTCTTTTCTCTCTCCCACTTTTCCAGCACTTCTTTATTTCGATGGCTTCCCTGACTTTTGCATTCCACTACTAGGTTTTCTTATGTGCTTTCTTTCCCTACCTGGCTCGGCCACATATCTGTTTTGTAGCCCTCACACATACTATTTTAAGGCACTGCCATTCTTCTTCAACTCCACCTATTTCCTTTTCCTCCTGAGTTGCTAGATCCCTGAGTATTTCGTTAAATGTGTATGATTTCTCTCCAATCATCTTCCAGGTCTTCAGCCCAGTCTCTGTTGAACTGACATTGAGAGAAGTAAGAGGAAAAATCAGATTCCCCGGAGAATATTTTCATGTTTCAACATAAGATATAGCCCGAGGAAAAAGAGCAGTTTATGAATCATGATATATTAAACAATACTGGGCAAAAAAAAGATAAAAGATTTGGGTATCATTCCAGTAAGGGATGAATAATTTCACTAAACTCTGCATCATAAAGGGGAGCTTTTTGTCCTTTTATATGTGTGCATTTTTCTCTCTGTAGCAACTTATCCTAGCTTGACTAAAGCAAGTTGTTTTTTGTGTGGTGGAATTCATCCTTGTTTAAAAGGATTTGTAGAGGCTCTGATATTAGTCAAGTGGACAGTAAAATGTTATATTTTAAATGCTTACCAAAAGAAAGATTTCTTTTTTTTATCAGCAAGTTGCTAACTCATTACAACCGAATTCACCTCCAGGTGTTTCAGTTATTACATCCTACTGAAGCCTCTAGCGTTGCATATTGCTTGCTCATATTTGCATCAATAATTCCAAAACTGTGCTACATGCAAGATATTAGAATATTTCATCTTAAAGCATACATGATGGCAAACACAATTGTATTGATATTTGACCTCTGTCTAATGCAGCAAAAAAAATATTGAATATCATTTGTATACTGTTTAATCATTATTGTAATAATTTTCATATTTCTCCAAATATCTCAACATTCAGTTAACACAGATAGAACTGCATAGCCTCATTTGAAAGCTCACAGCTGTATGACGTAAATCCTGCTGACAGTATGCATGTTCCTTGAATGGCTGCTGAGATATTATAAACTGTTTATACAACATTACAAAATTAATATTCACTGCCTTTATTTTTGCTTATAAAATCCAGTTTAAAGCATAAATTTGAATGAATGTCACTAATATAAAGATTAATTAATCTTGAATAGTTTGCCATTTACAGTTTTCTAGTAACACTTTTGGTAGCAGAAATTTGAATATTTGTTTGAACAGCAAAGTTATAACTTCTTTTTTTAAAGGCTCAAGTCACGTTCACTGGGAGTTAAAAGTACACACTCAAAAGAGCTGTACTGGAGCAAAGGAGTTACATTTCTTTTTCAGTATTGACAATGAAATGCACCATATTGTAGGAGAGTGTGCCATTCTTGGGATGACTCATTAAACTTAGATCCCATCTGCCTAAGTTGGTAGTAGTTCAAGTGGATATCAAAAATCCCAGCAGTTACTGAAAAGTGTAGGGGTGCTTTATAGTTACACTTTGTTCAGTAAACATTACACTTGATTCACCTCTATACACTTTATTTCACAACAATAGTATTTAACTTTCAGTAATATCTCATAGGTTCGTAGGTAGATACTAGGCTATTGGCCCTGGGGCATAATTAAGCCTAGCCATAGATTTTGTGCTATAGCACTCCCTCCCAGGTGGTTTAGTTACCTGCACCCCTGTCGAGCAGGGCCATAGAAGTGATTCCGGGGTGAATTTCCTGTTTCCCATCCACTCATCAAGATTTCTCTTGAAGAGTGTCAACGAAGAGCTCTGCCTTACATATATGGGGACCCTGTTTCAGAGCAAGGGGAGTCTCTGGGACATGAATCTGTCCCTCCAACACATCCTGTTTATTGATGATGTTAGGTTTATGTCCCTTGAGCGTGTAGCTCTGGTGGATTGGGTTTTCCTTAGGTGGAGCATTTCTAGCAATTCGGGGTTTGACATAGCCTTTTATGTCAGGCAGAGATCACCTCTGAGTAGCCGGTACGTGACCGAGTACAGTCTGAGTTTTTTTAGCCTCATGTCGTAGGGCATCTGTTTAAGGCCCTTTATCCTCGTTATGAGGTACTTTTGAGGCCTCTCCAGCTGCTGCAGATGTCTTGCTAGGTACATCCTGAATGGGGCATTATATTCAATAATGGGTCTAATTAGTGATGAGTACAGGGGGATAATAACTTCCTTATTCCTAGATGCAAACTCCTTTGTGATAAGGTGGGCCATGTAGAAGGATTTTCTAACCACTTTAGCAATGTGGTTGTCAAAAGAGAGGTTACTGTCTACCTGAGTCCCTAGGTCCCTTATCACACTCTCTGTGATAAGTGGGCTGCCACCTATGTTGTAGTTCATAGGTACTTGGTTTTTCCCAAAGGGGATAACAATGCACTTTTTGGCATTTAGTTTGAGGTCATGGTTTTGGAACCATGTATCTGTATGTGTAAGACCCTTTCTGCAGTCGTCTGCGAACTTTGTTAGCCATAGTCCCTCCGTGTTTGCTTGTACTTCCGAGAAGTAGATACCAAACAGGAGGGGTTCCAGGACTGAGCCCTATGGTACACCACTAGTCACAGGTTTGGAGTCTGATCTAGCATTTCCTATTCTCACTGAATGGGTTCTATCCGTGAGACAGTTTGCAACCCATGTTGTTACATAGGGGTTTATATTTAGGTTGGTGAGTTTGTCTATAATTCCCGAGTGGGGAATGGTATCGAAGGCCTTTGCAAGACCAAGGTATGCTGTGTGAACCACCTTGCCCTCATCTATTGCTTTAGTGACCATTTTGAAGAAGTCAATCAGATTCAGGAGACATGACCTTCCCTTCACAAACCCAAACTGGGTGGGATCCAGGGTTTGTAGGTTCCCAATGTCATTGTTTATGAGTTACATGATGATGCGCTCCATGTCCTTGCAGACGTGACTCGTCAAGCTGATGGGGCAGTAATTCCCGGGGTCAGTGGTTGCACCTCCTTTGTGGAGTGGTATGACAGTTGCCATGCACCACTCTATGGGCACATAGCCTGAGGTGAGGCTGTGGTTAAACATGGTATTAAGGTGAGGGTTTAATTCATTTTGGAGCTCATGTAGCACGCAGCCTGGGATGCTATCTGGTCCCATGGATGCTGTGTTTCTTGCCTTGGTGAGTGCTGTTTTCACCTGAGTGTCTTTGATTTTAGGGGCAGCACACTCTTCTTGTATGGATATGAGCCCTTTGGGGGGAGCTGAAATTTGCACTGAACCTATCTGCCAATATATTGGCGATATCAGTTGGTTCCGTGAATTTTGAGCCATTATGCTGTAGTTCGGAGCAGATCTGAGAGTTGCTATTGAGGTTTTTGACATAGCTAAAAAAAGCTTTGTGATTGTCTTTGGTGTCCGCTGCAATTTTTCTTTCAAAGCTTGCCTTAGAGTTTTTTATGAGGGTTCTTAGTTTTTTGCTAAGGTTTCTCAGGGAGCTCCTCCATTTCTGGGTTTTTATTATTTTTTTGCAGTAATTTCCTCTTCCTATTATAGAGCTTGTTAATGGCTGGGGTCCACCAGACTGGTTTCCTCTTTTTGGAGGAGTCAGTCTTGGTCTTGTTTGGGATAGCACGGTCCATGCACTCATGTAGGTGCTTGCAGAGTGATTTTGTGTAGGATATAGCAGATTCAGTCATATTGACATTCTGCGTGGCAGTAACGAATTTGCCACCTCTGTCTTGAGTAGCATAAAATTTGCTTTGGAGAAGTTTTTCACCATGGTTTCTTTTGGGACAGGGGATGGGGGTGGTATGTGGATATCTAGGGTGATGAGTTTGTGGTCTGATCTGACCAATGAGGAATTTACCACAGGTGTGGCGCATTTGTCCCCCATGTTGGTGATGACCAGGTCCAGTATAGTTTTACCTCTTGTGGGGGTGTTTACAAGCTGGTCAAGAGGACTGGAGTTAATGTACTCCAGGAAGTGCTGAGCAAAGGTATTAGTACTTTTGTAGTTTTCCCAATTGATGTTTGGGTAATTGAAATCACCTACTATAAGGGTGTTTGGTTGGACTTTCATGTTTTCCAATACCTCGAGGAAAGCGGAGTGAGTGTCCTGGGGCAGGGAAGGTGATCTGTAGCAAGCTACAATCTGAAATGCAGTTTTTCCCATTGTTAGTTGCACTTGGATGATCTCCAAGGCATCATACTTTGCAACTAGTATGGAAGTGTGGTTATCCCTGATGAATACGGATACGCCTCCTCCCTTTGTATTTCGGTCCGGGTTTTGCGGCCGAAATGTGTGATATGAGTTGTAACTTGGAATTGCTGGGCTGCTCTCTTGAGCCTTGAACCAAGTCTCAGTTACTGCACAAATATCGATGTTCTCCATGTTGAGGAATGCCTCGAGAGAGTGCATTTTGAGGTTTAAACTCCTAGCATTTAGCAGCATGATCCTCAGTTTATTATCACTAGTACTTGTTACGGTGGTGGATTTGTTTTTTGAGCTTTGCCTAAAAAAGGCACTATGGGGGTGGCAAGAGCCTTAGCCAATATCCTGAATCCCAGGGGTGACAGGTGCAAGCAATCTCTGGCAAAGCATCAAGGCTTGTCAAGCATGTCATCCCAGGCAGATCGATACTGGATCCCCTTTGAATGACACCAAAAACGTATCCAATTTTTGAAATTTATCATTTTTTCTTTGTACTGTGGTATCATACTTGGTGAGGGTAAGATGCTACTCAGGGCTAGAGTCATACCTGCATTGATTACATAATCAGAGAGCTCTTCTATGTCCCTTTTCATGTAGTCCAGGGAGGTACGTCTCAGGTCATTCACACCAACATGGACAACGACAGAGTCATATTTGTACTTGTTCTGGCATGACCTGAGGGAGTGGGTAATGTGGTGGATTCTGGCGCCCGGCAAGCAACTGACAGTGACCTTCTCCTTATCCAGCCTGGTGAGAGGGACATAGGTGTGCCTGACTATGGAGTCACCTATTGCAAGTCTGTTAGGTATGGTGTTTTGCCTTAGGGGCTGTGGTTGTGTGGCACACTGGTTTCTGTGGTTATGTGATGACTGTGGTGTGTTTGTGGGTGTAGGTTGCTTGTGTGTCTGCTTTGGAGGTCTCTGTTTTTTCTGCAGATTTTTTTTTATAGCCTCTGAATATGTCTTTATGTATCTATGTGTGGGGATCGCATTTGGTTGTATGGTGGGTCTATGTGTAGACGGTGGTGTGCTGCAAGTTGGTACCTTCTCCTCTTGACTGTCAATTCCAGTCATGACTGGAGAGAGCTTTCCTTCAAGTTTACCTATGTAAGTGCATCTCTCACAGATTTTGGTATCTTGTGGTAGGAGGAGAGGGTTGTCTGTGTACATGAGGCAGTTATGACATTGCCTCAGGATGCCCAAATTCATCAGGTGTACAGGAGAACCCACTGGGAGCTGGCTCTTGAACATGCCTGAATGGGTTAAGGAACTTATTTTTGGGGAGAGTAATTTGACTGTTCCTTACAGACAACTGTTGGGGATCTAGTATTATAGCTTATATAATGCTTCTGACTCTTTTTGCGCCAAGTGCTAGTCTAAAAGTACTGATTTTGGTGCTAAAACTAGAAGAACTGGCTAGCACCAAGGGAAAAAAACTGAATAGCAGACTCAGTGGAGCCGGGGATAGTTTAACCCTAGCTAACCGCCATTGCGCGGTGCGCAAAACTGCGCAAATGTGTTTTTTATATCAAAAAGATTAAAGAGATAGAATTTAGCCCAAAATGGCCAATAAAACTACAGTTTCTGGGCAGAAACCACTCCTCCAAAGACAGGTAGGCTGTTCAGAGCTCCCCACCCTCACTGGTGAACAAAGAAACTTCATGTTTGCCCAAGTAAGGTATGGCCAACACAGAAGCTGAAACACAGTCCAGGTATCAGCAGGTATTTGAAACTGGACTTTTCTAGCTTAGGAAGGCCGGAAAAAAAGCAAGATTTTTTTTTGTTTTCTTTGGGGTTTTTTTGGAAAAACAGTAGAAACAGGTAACAAACAACTTTTACAGTGCAGTAATGGCTGTCGCACTTGAGTGGGAAGCCAGAGACAATTAAATAATACAATTTACAGCAAAAACAACTTTAAAAAAGTGCAGGCACAAGTAAATGCAATTTTCAGTATAAAATAAGTGTTTTGAAATGCAATAAACACCAGAAAATGAGCGTTTAGGGGGAAATAGCAAGAAAAAACAAAAAAATGGTACTTAAACACTCCAAAGTCTCTCCTTTTGTCTTCCTGGCATTGTAGGTATCTGCAGGACACCTGGGCAGGATCTGCTGAGCTTATACAGACTCAAAAACTGTGCAAATGTGGTTTTTATATCAGAAAGATTAAAGAGATAGAATTTAGCCCAAAATGGCCAATAAAACTTCAGTTTCTGGGCAGAAACCACTCCTCCAAGGACAGGTAGGTTGTTCAGAGCTCCCCACTCTCACTGGTAAACAAAGAAATGTCCTCTTTTGTCCAAGTAAGGTATGGCCCACACAGAAGCTCAGACACAGTCCAGGTATCAGCAGGTATCTGACACTGGACTTTTCTAGCTTAGTAAGGCGGAAAAATAGAAAGATTTTTTTTTTCAGAAAAAACAGTAGAAACAGGTAACAAACAACTTTTACAGTGCAGTAATGGCTGTCACACTTGAGTGGGAAGCCAGAGACAATTAAATAATACAATTTACAGCAAAAATGACTTTAAAAAAATGCAGGCACAAATAAATGCAATTTTCAGTATAAAATGGGCGTTTTGAGAAGCAATAAATGCCAGAAAAGAGCATTTAGGCGGAAATAGCAGTTAACAGCAAGAAAAACAAAAAATGGTACTTAAACACTCCAAAGTATCTCCTTATGTCTTTCTGACATTGTACATCTCTGCAGGACACCTGGGCAGGATCTGCTGAGCTTATACAGACTCACAAACTGCCCAAATGCGGTTTTTATATTGGAAAGATTAAAGAGATAGAATTTAGCCCAAAATGGCCAATAAAACTACAGTTTCTGGGCAGAAACCACTCTTCCAAGGACAGGTAGGCTGTTCAGAGCTCCCCATTCTCACTGGTGAACAAAGAAACTTCCTTTTTGCCCAAGTAAGGTTTAGCCAACACAGAAGCTCAAACACAGTCCAGGTATCAGCAGGTATCTGAAACTGGACTTTTCTAGCTTAGTAACGCAGGAAAATAGCAAGATTTTTTTGTTTTCTTTGTTTTTTCAGGAAAAACAGTAGAAACAGGTAACAAACAACTTTTACAGTGCAGTAATGGCTGTTGCACTTGTGTGGGAAGCCAGAGACAATTAAATAATACAATTTACAGCAAAAATGACTTAAAAAAGTGCAGGCACAGGTAAGTGCAATTTTCAGTATAAAATGAGCATTTTGAGAAGCAATAAATGCCAGAAAATGAGTGTTTAAGCAAAAATAGCAGTAAATAGCAAGAAAAACCAAAAAACAGTACTTAAACACTCCATAAGTTCATAGGTTCATAGGTTCATAGGTAGGTACGAGGCTATCAGCCCTGGGGCCTACACAAGCCCAGCCAAAAAGGTACCCTGGCTTTTGCCACCCAATAAAATGATTTTCCTGTGCCACTGTCAAGCAGAGCCACAGAAGTGATCCCCGGGGTGAATTTCATATTTCCCATCCAGTCATCAAGATTTTTCTTGAAGAGTGCTAATGAGGAGCTTTGTTTGATATAGATAGGCAGCTTATTCCAGAGTATGGGAAGTCTCTGGGACAGGAATCTATCCCTCCGGCATGTCCTGTTTATTGTGGTGACAAAGTTTAGGTCCCTAGAGCATGTAGCTCAGAGGGATTGGGATTTCTTTAAGTGGAACATGTCCAACAGCTCTGGGTTTGACATAGATTTGTATGTTAGGCAGAGATCACCTCTGAGTAGGTGATATGCAATGGTGTAAAGCTGGGGTTTTTTGAGACAGTCTGCATAGGGCATCTGTCTGAGGCCGGTAATCCCCTTTGTGAGGTATTTCTGCGGCCTTTCCAGTTGTTGTAGATGTCTTGTGAGGTACATACCACAAGAGGCGTTGTACTCTATAATGGGTCTAATGAGTGATGAGTAGAAAGGAACAATGACCTCTTTTTTTCTGGATGAGAAACCTTTTGTGATGAGGTGTGCCACATAGAAGGATTTCCTGACTACTGTGGCAATGTGATTATCAAAGGAGAGACTACTGTCCACCTGTGTCCCAAGGTCTCTTATCACACTTTTGGTGTTAAGTATACTGCCACCTATGTTGTAGTTCATGGGTACAGAGTTTTTACTAAAGGGGATGATAATGCACTTTTTGGCATTGAGCTTGAGACCATGTCTTTGGCACCAGGCATCTGTCTCAGTGAGGCCCTTTTGTAGGATGTCCACATCGTTAGAAGTTTTGATTATGACTCCTAGTTTTCAGTCATCTGTGAACTTCATTAGCCAAAGACCTTCTGTGTTAGCCTGTACTTCAGAGAAGTAGATACCAAATAGGAGAGGACCCAGGACTGAACCCTGTGGTACTCCACTTGTCACTGGTCTGAAGTCGGATTTGGAGTCTGCTACTTTCACAGTGTGGGTTGTGCCAGTGAGCCAGTTGGCAACCCATCTTGTGAAATAGGGATTTATACCTAGTTTAGTGAGTTTATCTATAATTCCAGAGTGGGGGATGGTGTTGAAAACCTTGGCAAGATCTAGATAGGCTGTGTGAACCACCTTACCCTCGTCTAAGGCTTTGGTGACTGCTTCAAAGAAGTCTATCAGGTTTAGGAGACATGATCGGCCTTTTACAAATCCGAACTAGGTGGGGTCCAGAGTTTGGAGATTACCAATGTCTTTGTTTATAAGTTCCATGATGATACGTTCCATGGCCTTGCAGACCAGGCTCATCAAGCTAATGGGGTGGTAGTTCCCGGGATCCATGGTGGCTCCCCCTTGTGGAGTGGTATAACCATAGCTGTGCACCATTCAGCAGGCACAAAGCCTGAGGTAAGGCTATGATTGAACATGGTACTTAGGTGGGGTGTCAGTTCATTCTGTAGTTCATGTAGAACGCAGCCTGGGATGTTGTCTGGTCCCATGGATGTTGTGTTCTTGGCTTTGGAGAGTGTGTTTTTTACCTGTGCAGCCGTGATTACATGAACTTTGTATTCTTCCAGTATAGACATGGGCTCTTTAGGGGGTGAGAGGGAGTAAAGTTAGCACTGAACCTATCTGCCAGGATGTTGGCAATATTAGTTGGGTCTGTATATTTAGTGTCATTGTGCTGTAACTCAGAGCAGATCTGAGTGTTGCCATTGAGATTCTTGACATAGCTATAGAATGCTTTGTGGCTGTCTTTAGAATCAGTGGCAATTTTGTTTTCTTAACTAGCTTTGGAGGATTTTATCAGGGATCGCAGCTTCTTACTGAGGCTGACCAGGGAGCTCCTCCACTCATGGGATTTTACTCTCTTTTGCAAGTTTCTTCCTTCTGTTGTACAGTTTGTTTATGGCAGGGGACCACCATATTGGCTTCCTTTTTTTGGAGGATAGCGTCTTGGTTCTGTTTGGGATAGTACGATCCATGCACTCATGTAAGTGCTTATAAAGTACAATTGTGTAGGATTCAGTAGTCATAACTGTATTGTCCATCTGCATGGGTGTCATGAAGTTCACCACTTCTGTCTTAAGAAGCATGAAGTTGGCTTTGGAGAAATTTTTTACCATGGTTTCCTTAATGGGGGGGGGGATAGGATGTGGATATCTAGGGTAATTAGCTTATGGTCAGATCGGACCAATGAGGCGTTGACTTCAGGTGTGGAACACCGGTCACTCATGTTGGTAATGACTAGATCTAGGATATTGATGGCCCTGGTGGGGGTGTGGATAAGTTGATCCAGGGCATTGGAGTTTATGAATTCCAGAAAGCATTGCGTGAAGGAGTTGATACATGAGTATTTTTCCCAGTTAATGGTGAGGTAGTTGAAATCGCCCATTATTAGGGTGTTTGGTTGAACCCTAATATTTTCCAGTACATCAAGAAAAGAGAAGTGGCAATCCTGGAGCATGGTGGGGGAACTGTAGCAAGCTACAATTTGGATTGCAGTTTTGCCCAGAGTTAGCTGCACTTGGATAACCTCGGCTGCATTATGCTGAGCAAGTAGCCTGGAGGTGTGGATATCCTTAATGAATATGGACACACCTCCACTTTGGTGTTCCAGTCCAGGTTACATGGCCGAAGTGTGGTATGAGTTATACCTGGTAGTGCAGGGGTGCTCTCTGGAGCCTTGAACCAGGTCTCAGTCACTGTCTGTCCTTTTGTCTTTCTGGCATTGTAGGTCTCTGCAGGACACCTGGGCAGGATCTGTTGATCTTATACAGACTCAAAAACCGTGCAAATGCGTTTTTTATATTGGAAAGATTAAAGAGACAGAATTTAGCCAATATAACTCCAGTTTCTGGGCAGAAACCACTCCTCCAAGGACAGGTAGGCTGTTCTGAGCTCCCCACTCTCACTGGTGAACAAAGAAACTTCCTTTTTGCCCAAGTAAGGTATGGCCAACACAGAAGCTCAAACACAGTCCAGGTATCAGCTGGTATCTGAAACTGGACTGTTCTAGCTTAGTAAGGTGGGAAAATAGCAAGATTTTTTTGTTTTGTTTTTTTTTCAGGAAAAACAGTAGAAACAGGTAACAAACTACTTTTACAGTACAATGATGGCTGTCACACTTGAGTGGGAAGCCAGAGACAATTAAATAATATAATTTACAGCAAACATGACTTTAAAAAAAGTGCAGGCACAAGTACATTCAATTTTCAGTATAAAATGAGTGTTTTGAGAAGCAATAAATGCCAGAAAATGAACATTTAGGCGGAAATAGCAGTAAACAGCAAGAAAAAACACAAAATGGTACTTAAAACACTCCAAGGTCTCTTCTTTTGTCTTTCTGGCATTGTAGGTCTCTGAAGGACACCTGGGCAGAATCTGCTGAGCTTATACAGACTCAAAAAACATGCAAATGCAGTTTTTATATCAGAAAGATTAAAAAGATAGAATTTAGCCCAAAATGGCCAATAAAACTACAGTTTCTGGGCAGAAACCACTCCTCCAAGGACATGTAGGCTGTTAGGAGCTCCCCCACTTTCACTGGTGAACAAAGAAACTTTCTTTTTGCCCAAGAAAGGTATGGCCAACACAGAAGCTCAATCACAGTCCAGGTATCAGCAGGTATCTGAAACTGGACTTTTCTAGCTTAGTAAGGTGGGAAAATAGCAACATTTTTTTTTTTTCAGGAAAAACAGTAGAAACAGGTAACAAACAACTTTTACAGTGCAGTAATGGCTGTCACCCTTGAGTGGGAAGCCAGAGACAATTAAATAATACAATTTACAACAAAAACAATGTTAAAAAAGTGCAGGCAGAAGTAAATGCAATTTTCAGTATAAATTGAGCATTTTGAGAAGCAATAAATGCCAGAAAATGAATGTTTAGGCGGAAATAGCAGTAAACAGCAAGAAAAAACAAAAAATGGTACTTAAACACTCCAAAGTCTCTCCTTTTGTCTTTCTGGCATTGTAGGTTTCTACATGACACCTGGGCAGGATCTGCTGAGCTTATACAGACTCAAAAACCGCACAAATGCGGTTTTTATATTAGAAATATTAAAGAGATAGAATTTAGCCCAAAATGGCCAATAAAACTGGGCAGGATCTGCTGAGCATACTTTCATCCTCAACCCTTTTTGCAATAGACTTTTTTATTTCTTCCATAACTGTTTCTTCATCCCTGTTTTATACAATACTTACCATATATTCTTTTCCAGAAACATGAAATTGTCATATGCAGCTCTTTACCTCATCTATCTGGACTTTCCGTCCATCCTTAAGATGCTGATACAATACCATGTTTGATACAATACCATGTTTGTATCAATTTCTTTAAAACAGTAGCGGTTAAAGTTTTTTCAAAATACAGAGCAACCTCTTTTTTTTTTACATTCCAAAAAACAATATTGAGATGGTTCTGCTTTAAAATATTACATAATCCATTATATTATATTTTATTCTTCATTGGCAGTTTCTCCAGCTATAATTTCTATAGGAATTCATCACATTCCTAAAAATCCTCAAACATTTCTCACACTTCTTTTAATTCCTCTTTTAACTCTTCCTCAAACTCTTCACAAGGATATGCTAAGTCATTTTACATCATACGTTTATTATACCATCCCTTCCCTACTATCATTATTTCACTTACATTTATTTCAAAAAAAGTATGGAAATTATCCAAGTGCCTTGGCCAAATTCCATCTGTAAGTTTAAATACCAACTATGGTCTCACTAAATTAATCCTCTGGCCTGGTAAGACTAACTTGGTCAACAAAGTATAAATATCTCTCTCTCTCTCTCTCTATATATATATATATATATATATATATATATATTTATATATATATATATATATATATATATATATATATATATATATATATATATATATATATATATATATATATATTTATATATGTGTGTGTGTGTGTGTGTGTATATATGTGTATGTATGTATAAATATGTATATATATATATATATATATATATATATATATATATATATATATATATATACATATAGAGAGATAGATAGATAGGAGCGCTACAGAATCCTGAACGCCCAAAATCCTGAAGACCAAAATCCTGAGACCAAAATCCTGAAAGTTCAAAATACTGAAAACTCAAAATCCTGAAAACACACAGGATACCAACACTTACTATATTCCAGCACAACTACATACAGAAACATATTACCCTTTAACTATATCTAGGGGGGCACTAAGTGCAATCTTGGAGTTGATATATTTAAGTAGCAGGGGGTGTGGGAGCTGCAGCCCCCCACATGGGGCTTTCCCCCTGCTTATACTTGAAGAAAAGTAATATAGTTTTTATATATATATATATATATATATATATATATATATATATATATATATATATAGTTTAATATTAAAATGTCCAAAATTAAAATTATTTCCATTCAAAACTCAGAAATAAAAAAAAAAGAAAGTCAAAATGCACAACACAGCACAATTTAGCAAATTCAACATTGCCGAACACATGACACGGTGTCCATATAAGAGCTCAGATAAAGGAAACTCCTATCCCTAACATCACATTTTTGCAGGAGGGCAAGCCCCCCACACCCCCTGATAACTATATATTCCAGCTCCAAGACCGCACTATAGTGAGGAAAGGGATAAATTTCCCACACCACACTGTACCGCTATCTCTGTACAGTACTTCGAGTTTATATCAGTGAATGTACTGTGCATTCGCTCATATAAACTTTCACACACAGGGATGTTCGGCAAGATGAAAATTCGAATATCCATGTTTCAAGTTTCCATCTGTGAACATTCTGCGTTCCACCTTTTGATAGTAAACATATATATATATATATATATATAGGGAGAGAGAGAGAGAAAAAGATACATACACCAGTGTGTGTGTGTGTGTGTGTGTGTGTGTGTGTGTGTGTGTGTGTGTGTGTGTGTGTGTGCGTGTGTGTGTGTGTGTATTTATACGTAAGCACACACACACACACCTATATATATATATATATATATATATATATATATATATATATATATATGTGTGTGTGTGTGTGTGTGTGTGTGTGTATACAAATAGATATATAGTTAAATATAGATATAGCTATAAAGATAGATAGATATAGATATGATACAGATAAAGATAGATAGATATAGATATGATTTGTGAAGGCATGGCTGATGGACAACCTTATCAATCTTATCAGTGGGAGGAGGGAAACAAACACATGAATAAGCCTACAGATATAACTCTACCTACCTGTAAAAGGGAGGAAATCAACCATCAGGCAAACTGATAAGAAGATGCAAGTCTAATATCAAGGAAGTGTAAAAAAAATAAAGTGTGCAAAAATTGGTTGAAGTTTCACAGGGAAGAAGAACCTGCACCATTTAAAGAGATATGTTGGCAATCATCTATTGTTAGTACAGCCCAAACAAAAGTAGAACCAGTAGAAGGAAGGGAGTTCCACAGTAAAACAATGTAACCTGAACCTGTTACAAAACAAAAAAGTAGAAGTGTGTTACAAAGCAGAGAGTAGAAATGTCTAGCAGAACTAAAAAGAAGGAATCATTCACTGAAATGGTATATAGTATATCAAATGCACATCCTAAGCAGAATTCTACCATTTCTGTCATGCTAAAACATAAATCACCAGAAATAGAGAATTTTAAGCACCAGGTGATCTTTGAGGAGGAAAAACTCAACTATAAGAAAGGTTTCAATAGTATAAGAAAGGAGATAGAAACAGAGCCTGGTTAAGAGCTGTAGACCAGTAATGCAAAAAAAAAAAAAAAAAAAAAACAATGGAAGTATTAATCAATGATTATCTGTTAGTATGGTAAAAAACTAATAGTAATTCCTTTGCAGGGGAGACCAACCCAGAGAAAAAATAAATTGAGAGGACAGTGTTCTCTTGCACTGAAGTAGAGGGAAAGCAGATGGCAGCATTTTCTGACTGACAAGATAACCTTAAACATGGCCATATTTATATTCCTTCTGAAACAAAATACAAGAACTTTAAACAGAAGAAGGGGTCTCTGTTTCAGATTCATAAAGGAAAAAAAAATTGAATAAGTCAGCAATTGCAAGTAACACTAAAGAATACTGGAACTTTCTTAGAAGAAGAGTTAGATGATGAAAACTCAGTGCCTGTGTTTGTAGAAGAGGAGGCAGAGCCTTTTATCTCAAAACAGACTGACCCTTAAGGAAACTTTAGACAGACATGACTTTCGGATAAGCCAGATAAACATTAAAAAGTTGCAACAGAAGGATTATACTTTGAGCAGTGCAGAAGAAAATATTGCTATAGCTGTAAAAGAAGCAAAAAAAAAATACTCCACTTCTTACCCATACTATGAGTTACAAAATTGTTTATTGTGCAGGCTAAGTAAGAAAAAAGTAGTACTACATCAGCTATTAGTACTGGTGCCTTGACATTAGGAGATTAAGCTCTGACTACTGCCCAAGTAACCTAAGTTTAATTAGAGGTTTTTGCATCTGAGACATTGGCAAGGGAGGATGAGAGTACCCCTCCTGTGATAGAGGGCACATAAAAGCAGACTTATTGATCTCAGGTGGAGGCCAGGGTTATGCTGCTGACATGTTGGCAAGAGAGAGACAGGTACTGGCCAAGTCAGTGCAGAGGCAGACTGATAAATCAGTATGCCCATTGCACATCATTACCAGGACTCTGTGTGTGTGTGTGTGTGTGTGTGTGTGCACGCTCTCACGTGTGTGTGTGTGTGTGTGTGTGTGTGTGTGTGTGTGTGTGTGTGTGTGTGTGTGTGTGTGTGTGTGCGTGTGTGTATGTGTGTGTGCGCGCGCGTGTGTGTGTAATACCTACATCATATCTAAAAAATTCTCAATTGCAGAATTGCAGAATATGTGATGCTGCCCCAGTCTGCCTCAGTCATTTTACATGCCATGAACATGGGTCAGAGAAAAGCTTGTCATGATTAGTAGAGCTGTTGAATTTTATTTTATTTTATTTTACATTTGTTGACCGGGCTAGTCTAGCTGGATATATTTCCATTTTCAGTAGAGGCCCGAGGAGAAAAGCTCCACAGAAGTAAAAAATGTATACATACATAAAAATTAACATAGATGATAATAAGCCATTTAGGAAATAGGTTAGTAAAAAGAGCAAAAAAAAATTTCAAAAACCTTCTAACAAGTTAGTATAAAATTAATTTCTTACTACCACACACGGAGAAATTTAAAACAACATCATACAGGAATTAAAAATACTTAGAGATCAGGATACAAAGATAATAAGTAATGACAGTGGAACAATAAGAGTGGGGTAGGGAGAAAGGGATAAGAGGTGTAAAAAGCAGGTTAAGAAAGTTAACAGGGAAAGAAGCATGGTGTGGATGAAAAGGGAGAAGAGAAAAGATGGGAGGAGAAAAGAGTAAAAGAAGAATAAGAGAGATGGTTTGAGATAAGAAGTAAAAGTGCAAGGTTAATCAGGGTCACTACAGGAACAAAGCCAGTGGTTTTGGAAGTGTTGTTTAATGTTTTGCTTGAAAAGGGGCAGAGAAGAAATCATTGTTATGCTAGTAGGTAACAAATTCCATTTGGTACCAACAGAATTGGTGAATAGGGAGTTACCAGCAGTATTATTAGATTTTTTAGAAGTAGTCAATAGTTTACTCGAAGAGCGGAGAGAGTTAAGATTGCTATAAGGGATTATGAGTTGGGAGAGTACAGGAGTGTTATTTGGTTGGTACAGTATTTTATGGGCCAGAATGAGTTGATGGATAGTAAGATAGTTTTGAATTTCAAGCCAGTCTAGTTGTTTCAAGTTAAGACAATGATGGGTTCTATAGGGGTTACCAGTAGCGAAGCGAGCAATGCTATTGTAGCAGCTAGCTAATTTGTTAAGGTTGTTTTTCTTGAGGTTGGTAAAGATGGGAGAGGCGTAAAGCAAAGTAGAAATAAGATGGGAAAGAGCAATCTTAGTTCTAGTAGATGGTGTAAGAAATGGTCTAATTCGATACAAAGATCCTATTTTTCTGTTGACTAGTTTTATGGAATTGTTAATATGTTGGTCAAAAGAGAGATTATTATCAATGGTAATACCTAACAGTTTAGTTGTAGTGTCAGGTGAGATGACAGTAGTACTGTTAGAGGAGATATTAAAGTTTAAGGGGGAGGTCCTGGAAGTGGGGGTAAAGAGAAGAAGTTTAGTTTTTTTGGCATTTAGTAAGAGGAGACGACTGGAGAACCATGTTTCCACAGTATTAAAGACATTTTGGGTAAGCAAGATTAGTTCTGAAGTGGAAGATGCTGAGCAGATGAGTGTAGAATCATCAGCATATTGAATACATGTAGCTTGAGGGATTATTGTTTGCAGATCATTAATGAAGAGGGAAAAGAGAAGTGGGCCAAGGATAGAGCCTTGAGGAACTCCAATGGAAACAGGCAAGTAAGAGGAAATATGGTTATCCCATAGAACTGCCTGTTTTCTATTTGTGAGATAGGAATTAAACCATGTAATGGCTGAGGAATCGAAAGAGAGAGATTCAAGAGTCTTAAGTAATAATGTGTGGTTGACCATATCAAATGCTTTTGAGAGGTCAATGAAGAGGGCAGAAGAGAGTAAGTTGTTATTACGGTTCTGATTAATAGTGTCTACAAAGGAAAGCAAGGCAGTCGTAGTACTGTGATATGGCCTAAAACCATGTTGACAGTCTGCTATAATATTGTGGAGAGAGATATTGTACAAGTTGATGATGAATACATTTTTCTAGAATTTTTGCCAAGGGTGAGAGGAGAGCAATCGGTCTATAATTTGAATAGTCGTTGGAATTTCCACCTTTATGAAGTGGGATGATATGAGAGGCTTTCCAGATATCAGGGATGATTTCTTCTTTGATGGTCCTATTTATGAGAATAGATATGGGATATGCGATGACTTTGGTAGCCTTTTGTAGAAATAGTGAAGGGAGCTTGTCAGCAGAGGGGGTGCAAGGTTTTAGTTTAAGAAGGAGTCTATAAATGAATGTTGTAGCGATAGGTTGTAGAGAGAATTTAGAGGAGGTGTTAGTTATGTTGCTTGGTTGGCAGAAGTTGTTAGCATTTAGCTGTTTAGCTAGAGCTTGTATAGTATCAGTGAAGAAAGAGTTAAAAGCATCTGCAGTTTGTTGGGGAGAATCAGGGTCAGCATTAATAGGGGAAGGTGTTTTAGAGGTTCCTGGGGAGAGGAGCTTATTGATTGAGGACCAAAAGAGTTTAGAATTATTTAGATGGTTTTGCTGTAGTTCAAGGTAGAATTTCTTTTTGTCAGATATTACTGCCTTTTTAGTTAAATTTCTAAGCTGACGGAAGTGTAGAAAGTCAGGGTTTTTTCTGTGAGATCTCCATGAGGCCCAGACTTTATTTCTAGTAAGAATAAGTTTTTTTGTTTCATGGGAGAGCCAGGGGGCTGAATTGGATTTAATTCTAATGCTACGTTCAGGAGCATGTTTATCAAGAATAGATAAAAAAGTTGTATTAAAGTAGATTACTGCATTTTCAAGAGGAAGCTTTTTTAAGGTGTTCCAGTTACATAAACCGAGTTCCGTCTGAAATAGGTCAGGATTAAAATTTTTGATGGTGCGTACTTTCCTTGTAATATGGGGGATAGTACAATCAGTCTTTTCCCTAGTTATGAAGGTTAAAGAGTGATCACTAACATCATCAGGCAGGGTTCCTGTTTTGTAGTTATGTTCGATTCTGTTTATAAGTATCCAGTCCAGGATGCTTTCTCTATTACTATGTTTATTTCGCCTGGTTGTACAGGTAATAGTTTGGGTAAAACTATGTAGGTTGATATGAGATGAAGGGTTTTCAGCATTTATGCTATTCCAGTCTATGTTAAGGTCGCCTAGTATAATAGTTTCTTGTGGATAAGTAGCTGATGCCCAACTAAGATAATTCTCAAGGATAGGTATGTTGTTACCAGGAGGCAGGTACATGCAGATGATATAAAGAGATTTTTTGGAATTTAATTGAAGTTTAGCAATGATTACTTCTATTTTGTTATCATGAGTTGGAGAGTTTGGAAGGGTAGTGATATTTAGATGATTTTTATAGAGGATGGCAACACCACCACCTTTGCGGTTGGGACGGTCGAGTCTTACTATATTATAGCCCTGGGGAATAATTTCAGTGTCTTTAGTAGTAGGTTTTAGCAAGGTTTCTGAGAGGCAGAGAATATCAAATGATTGAGTATGTAGGAGGGCATGCAGGTATGGTACTTTATTGTTTAAGCTTTGGATATTAAGATGGCCTATTAAGAAGGTGTTGTTAGGTTTAGGTGTAGGCACTAGGGGAGAAGGGGAAGTAGGACCAGGGTTAGGGTGGATATCTCCATCTAGGAGAGAGGGATTAGTAGGTTTGTTTAAGAGGTTAATCCTTAGAAGGGTTTGTATTTTAGTTTTGTTCTCAGAGTACACTACATAGTTAAGGTGTGAGAGTCTATGGAATTTAGGTAAATGATAATTAGGGGTAGAAGAAATATTTGGGAATGGTATATGTGGAAGGAGAAATTTTGTTGTGTGTTTGCTAGGGTGGCAGTGTTGTACATAAAGTGTTTTTTCAAAGTAGGACAGGAGGTACATTGAGCATAGGGTGGAAAAAAGTAGAAGTGAGATTAAGAGCTGGGTAGTTTGGTAGGAAGCCATTGTAAGAGGAGTAGGAGTATAATAGACAGAATGAGGAAAGGCTGTCAGGGGAATTTGATAGTCAACTATAAAGTGAAGGTTAAAAAAATATTTTAAAAAATCTGTTAGTGCTCACATCTTTCAGAAACCTCATGATGAGATTACCACATACATATATACTAGAAGGATACTTAGGCATGAACAAGAGTAAAATATGGATCCTAGCAAGATTTTGCTGGTCAGAAATAATAAAAAACTGAGAATTTTTGAGCTGATGTCCTGAATGCCAGAAAACGGCCCCTTGTCTAGGCTTCAAAAAAACTTTTTGACTCTGATGCCCATTACAGGGGTGATATTTAAATATATTACTATGAATATGATTTGACTATTGGTAAAATTCATGAATGGGTTTCAGTATATTTTGGTTATTTTGAATTATGTGATTATGCACCCTGTGGCAATTTTTCTCTGTAAGGTCCAATGCTACATCTGTAGCTATGGAGTTAGTAGTTTTATTTTCCAGAGCAGAAATACCTAAAGAGATACTCAGTAGTCAGAGATCCATTTATGTCCAGAATAATGCACCAAATGTGCCAGTGCTTTAAAGTTAAGCAATTAACAGCCTCAGTTTACCAACCTCAGATTAGTAGGGTTAGTAGAGTGGTTTAACTGAACATTAAAGTCTGTGCTTGGAAAAATTATTCAGGAAGATGGCAAAACCTGGACCTGTTAAGATCCTACCTCTTGGTTACCATAGGCCTCATCAGGTTTCGGTCCTTTTCAGTTATTGTGTGACAAACACCTTAATGGACTGTTAGGCAATGCCACAGTAACTTGGTAAGGAGAAAAACATTTAAAAGTGTCATGAAACACTATACCAGACTTATAGAAGACTACAAATGGTGACACACTTCAAATGGGAACACGTGGAATGAGTCCAGGTTACACAGCAAGGGATGGACAACAGAAGTGTAAGGCATCAGTGAATTCAAAGCTGAAAACCAGGTGATTTAGTCTCTTCTCCTGAAAAAAGCTGTAAAGTGGTAGGGTCCATTTGAAAATGCAGAAAAATTACAAAAAAGCTTAAAAAAGATAAACTGCACAGTTAAACAGAGTAAAGAAAGACCTGGAATGATATACCATGGCAACCTTTTGAAACTATGAAAATAAATGCAGGCTGGTGCAGTCACTTTAATATCAAAAACTGATAGATCTGATGAAGAATGAAAACTGACCTCTGTGCTAGCAGTGCAGGTAGATGACACACTATCTAAGCTACACAAATAAGAAATATTGGTGTTTCTGTCAAGAAACAAGGAAGTATTTTCAGAACTATCTGGCATAACAAACCTGATTAAACACTGTGATGAGACCATTCCAGGAGAAAATGTTATCTTAAAGCTTCTCAGAATACCAATGTAAAAGAAGGTGTACAAGGAAGATTACAAAAAAAAATTATTAATGGGTGGGGGTTATAGAGGAGACAAAAAGGAAATTAAGTGGATCATCATGCTATTCCCAGCGCTAGAAGAAGCAGTCAGATATGTAATGATTTTAGGAAGCTGAACAGCATTTCAAAATGTGTCAGCTACTCAATGCTTAGGGTAGATAAGTTAACGGATAGACTGTGGAAGCAAGATTCTTAAAAGCAGTATATCTAAAAATAGGGTAAATCCTTCTAACAACTAAACCCAGAGAGGGAAAAAAAACTTTTTCAGCATCAGAGTGTTTATTCCAGTTTACTGTCCTTCACTTTGGGCTATGTGTTACCCTGAAACGTTTCGATTAATGGTCACAGTCCTAAACCCTAATGTCAGATTTGCTGCTGTTTATCTAGGTAATGTTATAATACACTGTGAGGACTGGAACTTCTGTCTGGCTAAGGTACAGGGTGTACTAGACTCCACGAGACAAGCCAGATTAAGTATTGGGCATGGCAGGGTAAAATATTAAGGGTCCATAATAGGGGAATTGTAAGGCTCAGAAAGGAATACTAGAAGCTGTGAGAAATTGGTCTATTCCAGCATGCTAGGGCATTATTGGAGTAAAGTGGGTAATACCGAAAGTCTGTGCCCTGTTTTGAATCAATAGCATGACATCTTACAGATCTGAGAAAAGAGAAGATACCTCTTGAAGTAAAATAGACAGTAGAGGAGAATCTTTCAAAGAGGTAAAGGAAATATTGTGTTAAGAACTTGTCTGAGCATTCCCAGGTTTTAGCAGACCTTTTCTAGTTTATATGGATACATCAGAGATAAGGTATAGGGACAGTTCTGTCACAGGTCAGTGGAAAAACTAAATAATCCACTACTGAGAGTGACTTGATCAAGTGGGTGCTTTTTTCAATAAAATATTAACTTTTTGGCTAATATTTCACATTGATAACAGACCATAACAACCTGATGTGGTTACAATGGCAGTAGGACGGTAAGAGAGTTGGTGAGTACTGTCCTTGGTATCCATCTAAATTTACAGTATAGCATAGACAAGCCAAGATGCACACAAATACAAATGATGTATCTGGGGTTTGAAACCCATCTAGTTGGTCTGAAACCAAGGGATTCAAGCTGGATACGGTCACTATAGCATAGTGTGCTGGTTCTTGCCAACAGATATGTCAGAAGGAAGTAAAACTGTCACAGAATGTAAATATTGTTGAAATTATTGTACAGGGAACTGTTATTGTAATATTGTGAACTGAACTCTTGCTTTAAAAAGTATGATGTAACTTTTCCAATTTCTTCAAGAAAGGCAATCATGATGTATTAGGTAGAGAGGTTCTCAGTGCTTTATTGTCTAATGAAGACAATCAGTGGTGAATAAAAAGAAGGACTGAAGTCACCAATGTCAGAGGTGTTAGTACTTTGTGGAGTGGGATTTTGTGTCTGGAGTAGTGGTTCTAGATGAAGCAGTGGAAGTAAAGAGCAATCTGAGGGTAGTATTTGGGTGGAACCTGGGCATCTTTCCTGCTCAAGGAAAACCATAAAAAGAGAGGTGTTTAGATCAGAGAGATTTGTTAAGAGAGCTTGTGTCCCTGCGCTGTGGGACTATACCAAAATCATCCCAAATTATTAGTAAACAACCCTCATTTTTACTTTTGTTATATACAAGCACTTGAATTTATTAGACTGGTAGTCTGTGCTGCACTGTTTTATTCTACTATATATATATATATATATATATATATATATATATATATATATATATATATATATATATATATATATATATATATATATATATATAAAAGAGAGAGAGATAGATCAGTGATGGCGAACCTTTTTGGTTCAGTGTGTCAGAAATTCAGAAAATGCCTATCTTGACTCTGCTGGTGTGTCATCCCACCCCCCACAAACTTGTTTGTCCAAATATGCAAAAGCATTTCCCTGACACACTAATGAATTATTTTCCCCAGTAACCCCTTCATTCATTTCAATTCTGTATGCACAAGCTGTAAAATGGCACAATAAATTATTTTGCCCAGTGGTCACTTCAGCAGTCTGACCATGTATATGCAAGCCCTTCCCTGATAGAAAAAAATAATTATTTCCACAAGCAGCATCTTCATTAGTATGTCCAGGTACACACAAGCACCAAAATGATGCATTTCCCAAAGAGACCCCTTCAGTAAAATATATATCTTTCTATGCAGTCTTATGTTTATATAAATAAATCAATTACTTAAGTACCTCTCCTTTATATTTGTCTTCTCAGCCTGGGGTTCACACTGCTATTTTCCTGTGCTGTTCCACATCTAGGTGTGTGATTGCATTACCATTAAAGGGCTTCCTGCTGACCTGCTGCTGCTGCATGGTGTGCAATTTAGCCTAAAAGAAAGCCACCATGGCACCACCTGACTAACTGCCAGGCCAAAAAAAAAAAAACACAACAGCTTCTCAGAAAAAAAACCCAGCTTATTGAGTGCCGCCCAGCCCTTTTGCCCCCACAGGCTATGCCACTGTGGTGAACACTGATGTGTCACCCAAAACATTGTGGCATGTCACCTTTGATATGTGTGTCATAGGGTCGCCATCACTGATATAGATATAGATATGGATCTACTTCATTTTATTGAATTATCACAACACCAAAATTAAAATCAGTGAGACAAGAACATCAAAAAGTTTAGAAGAACAAGAGTACACAAGATCGGAATTTAGAAGATTGAACTAGGTGTATATTTTGAATGGAGATTGTTGCACAGTCAGGATCGGGAAATCTACCCTTATCCTCACTGAAGTGCGATCTCAGAGTTGATATTTATAATATGCAGATATGAGTATTTTGTTTTTACATTTTTGTTGCACCCCCACACACACACACACACCCTACAAATTAATTAAAAATAATTTAAAAAATGTTTTTTTTAATAATCAAATAAAAACTTTGATCATGGAAATGGTAAAAAAATAAAAATAAATAAAAAACAAAAGCAATTGTGTTTTGCAAGAAGCAAGCACCACTGTGTCCCCCATGCAAATGGTAAAAAATAAATAAAAAACAAAAGCAATTGTTTTTTGCAAGAAGCAAGCACCACTGTGTCCCCCACACCTCCTGATATTAACTTATACCAACTCTGAGATCGCACAACAATGGAGAAAAAGACAAACTTCCTTTCCCTACAGGTGTGCTATCTCTGATTTAAACACTGCAAACTTGGAAACATACCATTTGATGAAAAACAATTAAATGTAAAATACAACCAATTGTTTTTGATTATGTAAACAGATGACCAAATACTTTTCACGCATATATAATACGTGTGTGTGTGTGTGTGTGTGTGTGTGTGTGTGTGTGTGTGTGTGTGTGTGTGTGTGTGTGTGTGTGTGTGTGTGTTTGTTTGTGTATAATAAAAATAAATAGATGAGTAACAATGTGTAGAGCTGAGAAGTTCCTGTTTTTTTTTCAAGATCAATTAAATGTTACCAATCATAATCTGATGAAGATAGCTGGAGCAGAATCTCACACTGCTGCCATTTGTGTGAGATTCTGCCCCAGATATGCTTTCAGACTTTGGTCTTATAAAGAGAGCTGGAAAAGTTCAGATGGTTGTAACAGCAAGGGAGGTGCCTGCTGAGAGAGATTATATGTAGAGGTCTGTATATCACGTGACAAAGAGACATTTTACTACTGATGACAGGAAATGTTCATTGTAGCCATCTTTTATTTAGATTCAGCTGACAGAATGCTCTCATATAGGAGGTGTTATTTATTCAGGATCTCCTACTGTTATATGATACCCACAAAACAAAGACTCTTTCAAGCAGCGCATTCCTCTCTTAAAAGGCCTTCCTATTATCTTTGTCTCAGAGCTCTCTTTGGGAACGGTAAGCAGCTATTTTCTAACTTTCATTTTCTTATTACCATTTAGAGAAGCAAATACAGAGCTACTTTGTCAACAAGTTGACTATTTTCTTGTTCTTGTACAATTATTCATTCATTTTTCTTCCATGGCTAACCATTTACATTGGAATAGACTTCAGTTATTATTCAGGTTATGTAAATGTGCCAGAGGATTGCAAGGAAGCACAGATGACTGGTTTGTCTCTTTTCCTAAGATATAAACATAAACGTAAGTCCTTCAAGATGTGAAGTGTATTCAGTGAGTCTGTACTGACTCACTTCTCAATGCTGTAATGTTTCCCTAGAGAATAAGCAACTGCAAAGATGCATCATCCCTTGTTCTCATCCTCTTTGGAATAAAAGGAAAACATTGAAGGTGGTCCCCATCTGAAAATCATCTGTCAGTGAAACTGAAAGGTATGTCTGCTTCAGGAGCTACATATTCCATTTCTATATCAGAGTCTTTTTTACTGAGGGACTGTTCATCGGTGGAAGGGTCAGCCAGGCATTGGGCTGCTTCTCCCCTACTGGGGACACATTCTAAAACATTCCCACTGCCATTTTTTATGACTATGGGAAATTTATTACAATGTGCTTGGCGTATCACCATAGGATCACCAACACATCATCCTTGAAAGTCATTATTCCCTTCTGTGATGACCCACTCCAACTGGTGGATGATAATTTATAGTGTGTCTGGCTTGCCACTGTTGATTCAGCAACAGATCAGCCTTCAAAAGTCAATTGTTCCTTCTGTAATGATCCACCAAAAATGCTCCAATGGGAACCATTGGTTTTCATTACCAATAGTCCCTTCAACAAAAGATCTCATCTAAGAGGTCATCAAGTGGTGGCTTCATTGGGACATGTCCACTTTTCATTTCAGTTCACTTTCTATTTTCATAAGGTCTAAGGCTATTTCAGACTGTTTAAGAGGAAGGTAGGCCATCACCAAGAAACATAAGGCTTGTTTATTGTCGGCTCCTCCAATGATGAGAAAAAAATGGAGAATGTGTTAACAAAAGGAAAGCTAGAGACTGATGAAAAAATATTCTTTCTCAGGACTGTCAATTCTGATGTTATTCATCCATTTGTGAGAGAATATCCATTGATGCAAAAGCATTATTTTTGTCCCCTAGGCCTCACATTTGAAGCTAAATATGCTATTAGGAAAGCCATGGAGTTCCTAAATCTTGCTTAAGCCAAAAATCACTCCAGGCTGCCGGATAGTTTGTGCTCCCTAATTCCCAATACAGGATGGTCCATCCCATGCTGACTATTACAAAGGAAGTCCAGAAACAAGCATGGCAAATACAAAGATAGTGGCTGTAAAATTATTGATGTCTGTCAGGAAACTCAGTAATAACTCAGAAAATGCTCAGATGTTTTCAGAACCTTCAGAAGGTCTTTACTTTGTTTGCCAAGAGCTGCTTGATTAAACATATGACATGCATATCCATTATAGCACTGTGAGCTACAATGTCACCTTTTCCATACAAGTTGACAAAAGCACTAGGCTAAGGATATTCCTTTCTGTCTTATTATCCGTATGAGCCCTCATGTATCTTCAGAGTACCAGAAGACCTAAAATATCTCATTAATCTTCCTTTGGGCAATGAAATACTGAAGTAAACAAATTTACTCTTCTTTGCCAAAAGACATAAAGATTAATTCTACATAAGACAAATTCTACATACAACTAGCCACAGTCTTTCTAAATAACAACTCCCAGCTTATATGCCAAAATCGTCAGCATTACTACTAAGTGGTGATACACAAACTAACCTAGGACCTAACTCATTAAACATACTCTCTCAAGCTCACCCCCCCCAAACATTTAAAGCTAATCACAATAAACTTCCAAAGCATTGAAAATAAAATAACTGAGTTTCATGCCTAGACCTCACATAATCAAACATACATTATTGCTGAAACTTGGCTCAAGCCACATAACAAGGACTCTGAATTTCTCCCCCAAGGGTTCTGTACTCCCAGACAAGATACATTAAACAAAAAAGGAGGTGGTGTTGCCCTCTTCTAGTCCAACCTCTACTATATATCCCCCTACTCCTATAATATCCCAGTATTCTTCACAGCAGAAATTCTAATATCTTATCTAAATCTAAAGAACAATAAAAAAAACTATACATAGTTGTACTCTATATTCCCCCAGGCAATAACATACCTATCCCAGAAGATATTTTGACTTGGATCTCCTAAACTATCAAAAAACGAAACCATTATTTTAGAGGACCTATACATCAATTGGTCCAATACCTACTCAGAATTTCCTTCATCCCACATCAACTTATACCAGTTCACCCAGTTAATCACATCCCCTACCAGGCCCAACAAAGGAAGCATAGATGGAGCCATCCAAGACTGGATTCTAGTAAATGACCCCAACAAAATGTCCTTAGCTGGTACAATCCCAAATACACTAAATGATCATCTCCCAGCATTTGTCCAGAGAGCTTCTCTCTCTTCAAAAAGAACATCACACTAAACAAACCCAAAATCTAGATAGTTTCAACACACAAACTTTCATTGGCCTTCTGAATCTCATCAACTGGAACTACTTAAAAACTATGTCCCTATATGGTGCAGTCATTCTGTTTAACAATCTATTTCTTGAAACCTTAAACAAACTTGCCCCCCCCCCCCAGATAAAAAGGATTAAATTTAACTATGCTCCCTGGCTTACAGAACCTACAAAACAACTGATGCACAATATTGACAAAATCTGGAAACAATGGCAAAAAACAAAAACCCCGCCACCTTGCAAAACTACCCATAACTCTACAACCACACATTAAAAAGCAAATAAAAAAGATAAAAATGAATACTATCTAAAATTCCAGTCCAATAACAAGTTCAACCCCAAAAAGTCATTTTCCTAAACCGTGGCACTAATGCAACACCCACTCCATTCCCAGATAAAAGTAACTCAGACATAGCCAACATTTGTAGCACCCACTTTATCAAAACTATAGCCAATATCACCACTTTCTCCAAGTCTCCACTGATCTTAACTCCACTACTTATATCCACTCACAGTCCTCCACCCCTACACATTCACCAAATCCTAATAATTTACTGTCTTCTCCTATTTCCTCTTTTTCCTTAAAACCAGTTCCCACTTCCACTATTAAATGACTTGCACTTAAACTCAAATCAGGTAATAATGCAGCAGATGACCTACCACTCAATATCTTAGACTAGCAGCAGACACAGTTGCATATTCTATCAATATACTAATAAACAGATGTATCCTTGAATCCTATATACCTGGAATATGACTTTTATTCTACCACTCCACAAAGGTGGGAACCCTTACATTCTTTCTAACTATCACCCAATTGCTATCCTTTCCCCATTTCAAAAATTCTGGAAAAGTGTATTCAGTCGCAACTTCTGGACTATCTCTCTGACAAACAAGTTCTCTCACCTACACAACATAGCTTCAGACCAGGCCACAGCACTATGACTGTCTTACTCTCTTTTATGGATACAATCAACATGAAAGGGACTGCAGCAAATATGTTGCCTCCATATTTCTAGACCTTTCAAAAACCTTTGACATTGTTTTACATCCTCTTCTGATAAATAAACTCCATCAAACAGGTCTCTCCTCTTCCACCCTCTTAGGGTTCTCAAGCTACTTATCTGATAGCAAACAGGTAGTCAAATGGAACTCCTCTCTGTCCTCTTATCTACCCAACCCAACTGGCGTACCTCAAAGCTCTATACTTGGCCCCCTATGTTTTAATTTATTCATCAATAACCTATGCCTATCTCTCATCCATGGCTCACTCATTCAGTGCACAGATGACTCTGCCATTGTTTGTTTAGCAGTATCTATCTCCATTCTTCAAAACACAGCCCAATTAGCATTCTTCACCATTGAAAACTGGTTGACCAAAAACAATTTACTACTCAACCCCAACAAAACCAAGCTACTAGTGTTTTCCCTTAAAAAACACCCCTATATACAAAGACCAACTCTTCATACTCTCCCACAATAAAACATCTACTGAAATAGTCTCCCACACAAAACTACTAAGGGTAATAATTGACGATCATTTCAAATTTATCTTACACATTCAACACAACATAAAAAACATACCAAAAACTGGTCCTTCTTTATAGCCACAAATAGTTCCTCATTTCCACTACAAAGAAAACACTTGCCAACACCTATCTTCTACCATTTCTTACATATGGAACCCCACTACTCACAAACATACTATCTTCATTAAAATCTCAACTGGAAACATGTTACAATAAAATTGCTAGGTTTGCAGCCACCTCATCCTATTCCACCCACCACTGCCATGTCCTACAATCTCTTGAATGGCTTGAACTGCCTCATTATCTTACCTATATTCAACTAACCACTACTCACAAGTAAGTTTATAAACTCTGTATATGCCTTTCACTCTCTTCAGTATTCTCACAATACATACTAAAAAGATCTCCCAGATCAGAAAACCAGCAGCTTCTACATGTTTATAAATCTAATCTACCAGCTGGCCAACTACTCTATTCTTACTCTGTAGCTAGAAACTGGAACTGTCTCCCCTATTCAAAGCCTTGCACTCTTTAAAATTTCCTTACACAAACACCTCTCTACCACAGGGACTTATAACTGCTCCAATGTGCCCACCCTTGCAGGCCATCTTCCTCAACCTCCATAATCCTACTCTCACCCCCTACATATTCTTGGTCTCTTCTTAAACTGATACTTTTGCAAGTGGCAACTATGTAGCTACCCTGCCAGTATAATTTCCCATAACTTTTACATATCAATTTTCTCTCTATAGAATCTAAAACTTTGCATGAAATTGTTCTAGACCATTAAATAGACTGTGTACATATCAACTTTCTCACTTTTAAGAAGCAAAAACATTGTAAATAATTGTTCTACACTGTAAGCATATAATTGTCTAATGTTTATGTTTTTCGGAGCATTAAGAAGCTAAAACTGTTAACAATTGTTCTATACTATATCTGTATAATGTCAAATGTTATATTTGTGGAGTTTTTCTCCCCGGGCCTCCACTGAAAATGGGTCAGTTTTAACCCAGTGGACCATCTCAGTAACCCAATGTCAATAAATAAATAAATAAATAAACAGTCAGCTAAACCATATGAACATATATTTCTCAAGCCACCATATGGACATAGACTGGTATTATAAGCACTCCCAGGTGAAGAAGCCAAAGAAAAGCTATATTATGCAGTTCTGAAATATGTGAAAGACTTTTTCAAAAATGGGTCTTGTTTGTGTTATTTGAGCAAAGTCATGTAGATATATATAGATATATACATAATAACTAAAACAGTGACACTCAGGACACTGTACAGCCTGACAAACATGCAGGGCAAATGCCACAGACAAATGTTTCACTTGGAAGCTTGAGTGAGAATAGATATGTTTCCTGCTGAGTTTGAGCAGAAGGCTGTTGGTGCTCATTTTATGGGACTACAGCTGTTTAGTTTGAAAATCAAACAAAGAATGGTAAAGGTAAGCGAGTATGGGCAACAGATTCAATCAAGCTGTGATCAATACCATTCCGCAAAGACCCTGTACTGTTCAACCAGAATGTTTCAGAAGTGTGTATAAGTTAAAAAAAGTGCAGCACTACCATACCTTACCTTCTGTGCACTGGTATTCATGGCCAGAGAAGCAGCTTGCACTCCAAATCAGAGAGGTGAAGGAGCCCTTTTCTCCCCGTAGCTAAATACAAATGTCTGATTGTCTGTCAAACTTCTCTACTGTAATCCAGAGGGGAATGAATTATATTTCTCCTATCAACTGTCTATCTAGACAACCCTTGCTCAGGATTTCTGATTCCATCAGCTACTGAATAATGCCATGTGTGGCCTTTGTTATGAATCCTGTTCAACAATCCTCACAGAATCCCCTACTCAGATGGCATGTTCTGCAGCAAAGGTCTTTACTAGTCTTACAAAAATGAGCAGTAAAACGATGTTAAAAGACTGGAAAGGGAAACTTACTCCTGCAAAGTCTTCCAATCCAGGAAAATTGGAGACCTTCATACTTTTCTTGACCTAAAAGCTTTAAAACCTGAAGTACAAAAATGTCAGATGTCAGTGATATAGTCCTATTTGCTGGCAGTGTAGTAATCATGAATGGTTATCTTTTCATCCTGCTCCATCTGGTATACATGTGTGCTTTAAGGTAGGTGTCTTTGCATTGGCATTTGGTTGTCTTTGGACTTTCTATTTTATGACAGGATTAAGTATATTTACTAAATGATTAAGCACTATGTCTGTCACTTTTTAAAGGACAGGGAACTATACAGTCCCTGTTTGCTATGACTTAGCTGTTTCATCAGTGGATTCCTGGCAGGAAAGAATTAAGGAAAATAACACTGAGCACTCATATTTAAAAGCCCTTCACAATGGCAATAACTAGCTCTTTAACGGAGACCTGGGGGAGCTGCTCAGACATGTCTTAGCTGGGAAAGTGCTATTTAGTAGAAATGTATTTTAAATGAAAAAGGACTTGAGGGTGGCCTAATGGTTAAGGTGTTTGCCTTACAAATACAAGGTGCAGGGTTTGAGTCTAACAAGGGATAATTGGCTAGGCTTACAATGGCTTGCAAGGGCAGTTAGCCTAGTACTAACCTATAAACCTATAAACTTGCAGGTTCCTACATCACAACTTTTATCACACAGAAATAATGTATTCCAATAATTTTTTCAGTATGGAAATAGTCCATGATCTACACAACTTTCCTCAAATAACACAAACAAGACCATTTGTTTGAAAAAGTGTCTCACATATTTCAGAACTGCACAATATAACTGAAATTGGCATATTGCATGCTGTACTGTTAATATAGATGATGAAGATGACGATGATGCAAGGAGCTTCAGATGGCACTAATAACCACTAATCATTTAAACCTGCTTGTCCTATCATTAACATTTAATTTCATGTTATATAAGTTATTTGTTACTTGGTAAGTGGACTGCTCTTGATGTGCCCTTTTTGAATCATATTGTAGGCAATGAGCAAAGGCTGTAAGTGTGGAGAGTTTAGAGTAAACATTTAATCTACACACTACATCTTTGAGAGGAAAACAGAGTAGCTAGAGGAACCCGCATGGACAAAGGGAATATGCAAGTTCCATAAAGTATTAAATGAAAGACAGAATAAAATTCTGAAACTAGGAAATAGCTGCACAAACTTTGTGCCCCACTTGGGCACTCAGCAAAGCTGAGAAAGTATCATCAATATCCGTTGCTATCAGACTTGCTTTGAAACAGTTTCCATACTACCAGTACCTCATGCCTGACTGTTAGAATGGTCTGTTTTAATCTCCCATCAGCATTTGTCCTTATCACATTGGATCTCCTTCTGCAAATATTAGCCGTAAATAACTTGGAAAAAACGTCCTGGGTCAAGTATTGAGTTTAGAAAAATAAATCCAATTACGCCACTCGAATCCACAGGAAGGTTTAAAAGCCAAGTAATTTATTCAGTCAAAATGAACACAATATTGAGGGCTCTCATCCTTTCAATAAGGACTTCCTCAGAGTAAAGTACATAAACTTAGACAACTGTATTTATAAGTCCACCCTAAATTTCTACTGGTTACAATCTGTGTTTTTTTCCAAATATTGAGTTTAAATTGCCACACACTAATAATGGATTTAGTTCACAGGTTTATATTTACTTATAAAAATTCCAAGTAACTTGTAAGCCTGGCAATTCTCACTCAGACGAGCCTGCTATGAATCACATAAAATGTACACTTTTTATCTTACATCTGTAAACTACAGCCTCTAGGAACATTGTTTGTTATTTTCAATACAGTTATGAGTTTGACAGCTCTAGTCAATATACCTTTATTGACTTCTCAGAAGCAGGGCTTTAGGCAGCTGCCATTTGACTGTAATAGCACTTCCACCACTGCAGTATATCTACTGCATCCTGTATCTCAGCTTGTTTTCATTAACACAAAAAAAGACACACAGATTTCTTGCTTCATCAATTGAAGAGGTGGCCATACGAGTCCATTTTGTTGAACATGGCAGAAGGTACTGAACACACCCAGGTGTTCAAGGTAAGTTACCAAAAATATATAAAGCACAGACCAAATTGCTGTTTCTCTGTGGTGGATTCAAGATGCAAAGATAAAAAGGGTTAGGTTAAAATAAAATAAATCTTTCTGAATTATTTTTGTTTGTAGCTTTCATCTAAAACAAATGTAGATTTCATCAGAACAAATGAACTGCCCTTAGGCCATTCCATACATTACTTAACTTCTAGGCCATATTAGAAATCAAATTATCAATGGATGAGGAGAAAAAAAAAGAAAAGTTGGGCGCTATGCAGACTAGAGAGCAGCTAAAACTAATGCCCAGGGCACCAGGACCATATGACCATATATCTGTAAAACCCATTTTAGCCAATAATATGTAAAATGATAGTTAATCAAAAATTTTAATTAATTCTTATATAAATATTGTTGGTTGGGCGGTTCATTGTTGTGAATTGTTCTACTACTTTTTTTTTTAGAGAATGAAAAACAAAATTCAAAAAAAAGAAAAAGATTTATTTATTTTTATTTAACCTGTTTGTGCATCTTGAATCCACCACAGAGAAACAGCAATTTGGTCTGTGCTTTATACATTTGTGGACTGTTTCTCCTTTCAGTTTTTTTTAAGTTACCAAAAAGGAGAGGGGAGAGGAGGGGGAGGAATGCCATATAGATCCAAGGAACGAAACCAGGCAGTGGACTACCAACCAGAACACCATAGTATACATATAGTCACTAAAATGTTGAAACCAAGAAGATTTTTTTCACTGTCATATTTTATGTCATACAGCACAATTGTAATGGAGGACAGACCAGTTGGAACACTTGTTCAGACATTCTCTGTGATGGAAGCATCTGGGAAAAACATTCATTACAGAATTATGGCTGGAAATGAAGATGGTAAGTCTAGCCTCTTTCATAACATTAAAGAGATGCATGTAACTGAAGCTGAATAAAAAACTGTTTCTGCAACACATATAATTTTGTATAGTATAATATGTATATATATATATATGTGTGTGTGTGTGTGTGTGTGTGTGTGTGTGTGTGTGTGTGTGTGTGTATGTGTGTGTGCACGCATGTGTGTAATCAGTCTGTCAAAGCCTGATAACCTGATAACCTGAATGCCAGTATTTCATACTTGCTAGATCAGCTTGTCTGATTCTCTCAAGTAGTGACTTAAATGGCTTAGTTAAGGGTCAGTCCTACCTATGTGATCTGGGGAACCTCTATAATCCTGTCTGTCATTCTCCATCTCAGCGTTTGTCAGTCTATATACTTTAACAACGAAAAACCGAAACAACCATGAACCAGAGAGAAGCAACCAAACAGCAAAAGTACACTGGTGGAAACAGGTGCTCGACACAATTCTTTTAGCGTAAACCAAATTTATTGATCTGCTATTCTGACGAATAGCGGATTAATAAATTTGGTTTACGCTAAAAGAATTGTGTCGAGCACCTGTTTCCACCAGTGTACTTCTGCAGTCTATATACTTTAATTGAAATTTGCAGATGCTTTTTTGATATTATTTCTTATTGTAGTATCATAAACAGCTTTGATGTTGTTGATGTTAAACCTACCTCATATCTAACTTGTAAATATTCATGGTATAGCATTTACATTGTCCTCAGCTTTGAATGGTTAACATGGAGTTACATACCTGACCATTTCATAGTCAAACTTTTTTGTAGTAGTCACAGAACTAATAAAGTTTGTCTAAATCACTGGATTGTGATCACATGACATATAGCATTCAATGAGTCCATCCTGACTTGAAGTCAGAGCCAGCTCATGGTCAAATGGGGCCCTAGGCAGGGTAATTGATTGGGGTGTAACACACACATCCCTCTACTTTAGATGCCTCTCCCAACCATTCCAGTGTCCCATTACTTGGCTGTTTCACCGCATTTACCATAAACACTCTTCAAACCCACCAGTGTACATACTATTTTCTTCTTTACTTCTACAGTTGTTACAGATATTTGTATATAACTTAAAACTTTTATTGCAAATGTTATACCACAAACACTGATAGCAATTTGCTAAACAAAACAATACAGTCTCACAATGAAAACAGACTCAGTATAAATAGCAAACTTCTCTGCTCTTGAAACTCACATTCATTGAAACAGCATTGAAACCCACTTTCAAAGAAAATGCATCTGCCCAGTGGTGGATTAAGTTTACCTTTAGGCTGTTTCCAAACCATAGGCCCTTTGCACACATGCTTGTGTTCTTTGATCACCTTCCTGATTGTGTTAAATTATATTCCTTGTGTAATGCAGCACCACTTGTTAGAGTGTGTTTTAAATTTGTAGTTTTGAACATTTTCCAGTAAGCAATAAAACAAAATATATGAACCAATAATGACAAAACTACCCATTTCAGAATATTTTAATGATAACAAGTCACTCAAACTTCTGTCATTACAATATACCACTATCAGTCAATATCTGCAGATGTAAAAGTCATCTAAATAATTCCACATTAAAGAGATCTGCATGTAATGAAGCAGTGGCTGCTGACAAACAACTTTATATTTCAGTGTTTCATCTGCAAATTCAGTACCTTCTATCCTTGGAGAATAAATTTCCTATCATCATCATCATCACCACCCCTTTCCCATTTTTTCTACATGGGGTTGGGGTATCGTGTTAATTGTTGCTAATTCTCTCAATTCAGTGCCATGTTCCTGCCTTCTTCAACACTCATGCCTGACTGTAGCAGGTCCTCTTTCACACAATCTATCCACCTCTTTGCTGGATGTCCTCCCTTGCTCTTACCTTCTTCCTGTCTGTCCCAAATCTTCCTCACCTGATTGTCTTCTGCTTTTCTGCATGTGTCCAAACCACAGTAATCTGTTCTCTTTGATCTTTTCTGCAATTGCAGCTACTTTGGCTTCTGCTCTTATGTCCTCATTTCTTTGTCTGTCTTACAATGTGCATCCTACCACCCTTCTCAGGCACTTCATTTCCATCATCTCTAGCTTCTTCAACTGTTCTGCCTTTACTGCCCAGGTTTCTGTACCATACAGTAGTACTGGTCGCACCACTGTCTTGTACATCTTATTCAGCTTCTTTGGCATTCTTCTGTCATAGACTACACCTGACACTCTATGTCAATTGGCTGCAGCCCCTCTGATTCTAGCTTTGACCTCTTCATTCAGACTTCCCTTCTCCTCAACCATCCCTCCCAGATACTAAATAAGTTTCCCATATTACATTAAAAAAATGCTAAGCAGGTAATATTGCAAATGGGAATTGATGGCAAATGGACAACACGTTAATAGTTACTAGGCATTTCATCCAAAGGAAGACTGCAGCACCCCCACTCCCCTTAAAGTGTACCATAGTATCAGCAATCATCTACATGCTGTAGAAGTAGAACCCACAGCCTTCTGCACCATTGGAAAGTATGGTACCTCTTGTGCTACTAACACTGCTTTCAAATGCTAAAGCACAAACCGTGATGGCCATTTGCTAAACAAACAATTGCACACTGAAAATAGACTTTGCATGAGCAGCAGTAAACTTCTCTTCTCCTGAAGCTCACAATTCCTTGAAAATGCACTGAAGCTCACAATTTCTTGAAAATGTTCTGAAACTGAATTCCTTAAAAATGCACTGAAAATCATATTCTTTGAGCAGTCAGGTAGTTGACTCAGAGGATTCAGGCTCCTGTCTCCTGTAACCAAGATACAGGATTTGGTTTGAGCCTGAGCAAATTAACTAACTTGCCATCCCCAACTAGGGCATTTCACAAACATGCACTTGTTTAAATGTGTGGGACACACACACACACACACAGTAATGTAAATCTGTGTTGCACACATAGACACAGAGGGTTTTCTTAAAGAAGAATGCCCTAAAAGAAGACATGACATGACATGTAATTTATTTTTTTAATTAAGAATTAAATGTTGTGGCAGCCCCCTGGCAAGCAGGTCATTCCCCAGCCAGGAGGCCCTAGGTGATTGTCTAGGTCTGTGCTGGATCCAGCTCTGCTTGAAATAACAGATCTACATGCCTTATTAATTCCACTAATGTAAAAATCATATGTATTAAAATGTAATGCATCTAGATGAGTTATGTAAAATTGTGGGTATAAAAACACTGGTTGTTAATGGTTTTGTCATTTTTCAGTGGATGGAAATCAATGCCTCATCTCTGATGGACTGCGCTGTAATGAAAAATGGTCCCAACAAACAGATATACAGAAGATGCTTGCATTATTTAGGAAAGCATCGGTATAAAAGACATGAGAACTTATATTGTCAAGAAACTGGATTTCATATTTAGGTTTTCTACATAGTTAGAAGTACTTACATTGTTTTCACACTATATTAAACAGAATCTGCAGCAGAACTCTTTACCAGTACATTGTGTTTGTTTATTACCAGGGTAATGGACTGATTCACAAGAGCCTATTATAGCCACAGTCTGGGATTATATGTGGTTAAGTGACTTGCTTAGAGTCATGCATTAGACAAAAAAGGCTAAGGTAGTCAATGAAGCTTATTAACAGTACATAGCTTAAGTTTCCTGTACTAACTGCCAGCCTGGCCCACATTCCTCATACAAAGCATTGCTTAGACTTCCAAATGAAACAAGAGTCAACTCTATTACCACACCAACACCAGAGGCTGATGAAAGTGAAGGTTACTTGTGTTTTTCATCAGATGTGTTTTTTTCTTTATCAGATCTGTCTTGCAAGCAGAGATTAGAAGCACTATCCCTTTATTTCATATGATACAGAATAAATATAGTGAACATATGCCTGACTATTAAGGGTCTAAGGGTCCTTAATAGTCAGCCATATGACTGACTATTAAGGACCCTTAGACCCTTAATAGTCAGGCATATGTTCACTATATGCCTGACTATTAAGGGTCTAAGGGTCCTTAATAAGCCTTTACTTTTTTTAATCTTTTGGCCATTTTAAATACCCCACAGCTAGACAACTTTATCTACAATGTAATCTACTGTCTACCATAGGTAATCCAACCAAATGTAAAGATATAAAACTGTCCCAGGGTTTCATAAAATATGGAATACAGCTCCAAGTATTAGGAAATTGTATGTAAATTAGATTAAATTAAAGCTGGATCAACACTTGTACAAGAAAACAAAATGGCAGCTGGGCACTGTAAGCTTTTTGACAACACATAGTCCTGAGCTTGCTAGTGCATTTTATGAATATAGAAGGAAGCCATATTTTAAATCAGTAAAACTTACTCCCTTTCAAAAGGTCAATTTGTTTTCCCAATATGAGGAGTTATTTAATAGTATGAAGGTACTAGTTTTCCTGTGCACTTATTACTGCATACTTTTAATATCCATGTTAAAGGAAAGACAGAGGTCTGGCCATTTTTCTGCATATTACAGCCTAGTAGCTCCTCTCATATGGACCTTTTTTAGATATTCTACTACCACATGGTAACACTATAGCCATGTTCCTGTATCCCTAAGATCAGCAACCACTTCATTTCATCCTCTGTTTGGTATTCTGTTATCAAATAGTAAACCTCTAACATGTACTACTTTTTTCTTTCATGTAACATTGTCCTGGTTTTAGCTATATTAAGTATGAAGTAACTTTCTAACAAGTCAGACTGTCAGATTATTCAGATTTCACTACATGCCCTGCCTGACTCATTCCTCATGAGTTGAAGTGACCTGTAGCTTGTTTTACAGTCAAAATGTCGATGGAGAGTTGTATTTTCTGTTTTTGAGTGCTCTATCCAAGCATTTCTGTGCATTTTTGATAATTGTTTACAGTTAAAAGCATTCTCGAGTCTGTTCCTTGATCTTTTTAAAACTTTCATTTAGTGGTTACAGCTAGGAACTGTAATTTTTCCCACCCACCCTCTCTAGTGTTGTGTGTTGTTATACTTGATGGCTTTGCAGTTGCCCGCCCATACTGTATATTTGATCTGTGACACTCCTCCCAGTCTAGTGTCATTAGTTCACTCAATCTAATAGAGAACATTAGTGAAGGCCAACCCACTCAGATTCTTAATGTTGAATTAACTTCTGTTCCAGCTTTTTCCATTTCCACTTTACTGTAAAAAAAAAAAATTCTAAGCTTGCTTCCCCCCTTTCCTGTGGCAGGTCTTGTCCAGATACTGATTTGCTGTGTCTAGGACTGTTTGTGAGCTCCTAAGCCCCCCCCCCCCCCCACACACACACACACACTTAACTGGGGTTAAACTATTCCTGGCACCATAAAGTCTGTTCTTCAAAATTTTCCTTGCAACTAGCCAGCTTTTTAGTTTTAGCACTCATCTGTTTCTTTAAGCTCAGCACTTGTTCAGAACTCACTGTAAGCACTAAATAAGTTACAAATTACCACAGCACTCAACTTTCCTCACTTGTCTAGAGGAAAACAGTTTTTAGTACTTAATAAATAAGCACTTATTCAGGAATGTCTAAAGGTCAGCTCCCGGTGTTTTCTCCCGTCTACCTGATGAATCTGGGCATCTTGGGACAATGCAGCAATTGCCTCATGTACACAGACAACCCTCTCCTCCTACCACCCAACACTATGACCTGTGAGAGATGCACTTATATAGCCAAACTGGAAGCAAAGCTCTCTTCACCAAAGACTGGCCTAGACAGTCAAGAGGAGAAGGTAAACACTTGCACCGAACCACACACATCACATAGTCCCTCAAAACCTACACCACCAAAACACACACACACACAGAAGCACAAAACACACACCTACATTCGCGGAGGCTCTCAGTACAAATCTGCCCAAACAACAGAGACCTCCAAAGCAGAAATGCAAGCAACCTCCACCCCCCAACACAACCCAAATGACACATAGCCCACATACTCAGTGTGCCACTCAACTACAGCCCATAAGGCATAACGTACCCAACACTCTAGTCATAGGTGACTCTATAGTCAGACACACTGATGTTCCACTCACCAGGCTAAACAAGGAAAAAGTTACTGTCAGCTGTCTGTCAGGTGCCAGCATCCACCACATAACGCACACACTCAGGTCACTCCACAACAAGTACAAATATGACTCTGTCATTGTCCATGTTGGTGTGAATGACCTGAGACGTACCTCCCTGGACTGCATGAAAAGAGACATGGAGGAGCTCTCCGATCTTGTAGCCCAGGCAGATATGACCCTAGCCCTGAGTAGCATCCTGCCATCACCCAGAATGACACCACAGTACAAGGACAAAATGATTGACTTTAACTATTGGCTAAGCTTCTGGTGTCATTCTAAGGGAATCCAGTATCTGTCTGCCTAGGATGACATGATCGACAGACCACGCTGCTTTGCCAGAGATGGCCTGCACCTGTCGCCCTTGGGATTCTGGATACTGGCAAAGACTCTTTCCACCCCTATAGTGCCTTTTTTAGGCAAGGTTCAAATGACAAATTTACCACCGTAACAGCTACAAGCAAGCAAAATCTGAGGGTAATGCTACTCAGTGCTAGAAGTCTAAACCTCAAAATGCACTCACTCGAGGCACTCCTTAAAATGGAGAACATTGACATCTGTGCAGTGACAGAGACCTGGTTTAAAGCTCCAGAGAGCACCCGTGCATTATCAGGCTATAATTCATACCACATCTTTCAGCCACCAAACCCAGACCAAAATACTAAAGGTGGAGGCGTGTCCATATTCATTAAGGATATCCACACCTCCAAGCTAGTTGCTCAGCATAATGCATCCGAGATTATCCAAGTTCAACTAACTCTGGGCAAAACCACAATCCAGATTGTAGCTTGCAACAGACCCCCCACCATGCCCCAGGATTCCCTCTCCTCTTTTCTTGATACACTGGAAAATATTAAGGTACAACCCAACACTCTAATAATGGGTGATTTCAACTATCCTACCATTAACTGGGAAAACTACTCATGTACCAACTCTTTTGCTCAACATTTTCTGGAAATCATCAATTCCAATGCCTTGGATCAACTTATCCACACCCCCACCAGGGTCAGCAATATCCTAGACCTGGTCATCACCAATATGGGTGACCGGTGTTCCACACCAGAGGTCAGCTCCTCGTTGGTCAGATCCGACCACAAGCTAATCACCCTAGACATCCACATCCTGCTCCCAACCCCCATTAGGAAAACAACTGTAAACAATTTCTCCAAAGCCAACTTCACGCTTCTTAAGACAGAAGTGGCAAACTTCATGACACCCATGCAGATGGACAATAGAGGTACGACTGCTGAATCCTGCACAAATGCACTTTATAAGCACTTACACAAGTGCATAGATCATGCTATCCCTAACAGAACCAAGATGCTGTCCTCCAAAAAAAGGAAGCCAATCTGGTGGTCTTCTGCCATAAACAAACTCTACAACAGAAGAAAGAAACTGTTGCAAAAAAGAGTAAAATCCCACGATTGGAGGAACTCCCTGGTCAACCTCAGTAGGAAGCTGAGATCCCTCATAAAATCCTCCAAAGTTAGTTATGAAAACAAAATTGCCACTGATTCTAAAGACAACCACAAAGCATTCTACAGCTATGTCAAGAATCTCAATGGCAATACTCAGATCTGCTCTGAGTTACAGCACAATGACACTAAATATACAGAACCAACTGATATTGCCAACATCCTGGCAGATAGGTTCAGTGCTAACTTTACCCCCCTCTCACCCCCTAAAGGGCCCATCTTTATATCAGAAGAATGCAAAGTTCCTGTAATCACGGCTGCACAGGTAAAAACTTCACTCTCCAAAGCCAAGAACACAGCATCCATGGGACCTGACAACATCCCAGGCTGCCTTCTACATGAACTACAGAATGAACTGGCACCCCACCTAAGTACCATGTTCAATCATAGCCTCACCTCAGGCTTTGTGCCCATTGAATGGCGCACCGCAACAGTTATCCCACTCCACAAAGGGGGGGCCACAACAGACCCCGGGAACTACCGCCCCATTAGCCTGACAAGCCTCGTCTGCAAGATCATGGAACGTATCATCATGGAACTCATAAACAAAGACAGTGGAGATCTCCAAACTCTTGACCCCACACAGTTTGGGTTTGTAAAAGGCAGATCATGTCTCCTAAACCTGATAGACTTATTTGAAGTAGTCACCAAAGCCATAGATGAGGGTAAAGTGGTTCACACAGCCTATCCAGATCTCGCCAAGGAGTTCAACACTATCCCCCACTCTGGAATTATATATAAACTCACTAAACTAGGTAGAAATCCCTATGTCACAAGATGGGTTGCCATCTGGCTTACTGACAGAACCCACACTGTGAAAGTAGCAGACTCCAAATCAGACTTCAGACCAGTGACAAGTGGAGTACCACAGGGTTCAGTCCTGGGTCCTCTCCTGTTTGGTATCTACTTCTCTGAAGTACAGGCTAACACAGAACATCTTTGGCTAACTAAATTCACAGATGACTGCAAACTAGGAGCCATAATCGAAACATCCTACAAAAGGGCCTCACTGAGACAGATGCCTGGTGTCAAAGACATGGTCTCAAGCTCAATGCCAAAAAGTGCATTGTCATCCCCTTTGGTAAAAACTCTGTACCCATGAACTACCACATAGGCGGTAGTCTACTTAACACCAAAAGTGTGATAAGAGTCCTTGGGACACAGGTGGACAGTAGTCTCTCCTTTGATAATCACATTGCTACAGTGGTCAGGAAATCCTTCTACGTGGCACACCTCATCACAAAAGGTTTCTCATCCAGAAAAAAAGAGGTCATTGTTCCCCTCTACTCATCACTCATTAGACCCATTATAGAGTACAATGCCCCTTTTGGTATGTACCTCACAAGACATCTACAACAACTGGAAAGGCCGCAAAAATACCTCACAAAGAGGATTACTGGCCTCAAACAGATGCCTTATGCAGACTGACTCAAAAAACTCCAGCTTTACTCCATCGCATATCGCCTACTCAGAGGCGATCTCTGCCTAACATACAAAGCTATGTCAAACCCAGAGCTGTTGGACATGCTCCACTTAAAGAAATCCCAATCCCTCCGAGCTACACGTTCTAGGGACCTAAACCTTGTCACCACAATAAACAGAACATGCTGGAGGGATAGATTCCTGTCCCAGAGACTTCCCATACTCTGGAACAGACTACCTATCTATGTCAAACAAAGCTCCTCATTAGCACTCTTCAAGAAAAATCTTGATGATTGGATGGGTAATAGGAAATTCACCCCGGGGATCACTTCTGTGGTTCTTCTTGACAGGGGCACAGTTAATATAATTTTCTTGGGTGGCAAAAGCCAGGGTACCTTTTTGGCTAGGCTTGTATAGGCCCTAGGGCCAATAGCCTAATACCTACCTATGAACCTATGGAGGTGCAGGGGGGCTGCCCCCCTGAAAAACCATGATGTACAGTATAGGAGTTTCATGTAAAGTGTGCTCCTATATGGACGTCATGTGCTCTGTTCAACAACGTCAAATCTGTTGAATTCATTCAGCTGATTCGACATTGTGTCAAGTCAGATATTTTCAATTTTTCCCTTTTCTTTGATGTTGTGACCGGAAAATGTTTTTCCAGTCGACATTTTGATAGTAAACCCTGTAGTTTCATGTTTTTTTGTTCAGAATCAAATACCAAAAATCAGTAAACATAGAGAACAAGAAAGAATCAGGGATGGAGTCCAATGAACCTCCACACAGAATGGTTATGAGCTTGAACATGACCCTCAATAGACACACTGACTTCTTGCTCCCAGACAGTAGTTTAGTAATGCAATGACTTCATTACCAATGCAAAGCCATTCAGTTTATGGAGAAAAAGCTGATGATTAATTAAAGTAAATGGTTTAACATAATCAGTGAAAATGGCTCCTAAGAGGTAATTAGCATAATTCTGATGGGCATTAATGTACATCAAACAGGATCTAAATGTGGTGATACTACAGCCTTCTCTGAGAAAGTGCAGAACTTATGCAAGTAGTGTGTATCTATTGCATTTGATCCACTCTTTCAACCATCTTTAATAGCACAGGAAGAAGGGATTATGGCCTGTAGTTGTGTGCCTACTTTGGATCACTAGGTTTAGAGATGGCACGAGACAGGTAATTCTTCTCAGCTGAAGAAACATCAAACACAAAGGGAACTTTTATATCTGTTCTGTCATTGTAACTAAAAGCATTTGCCCAGTTTGATAAATTAAAAAATACATATTTTTTTTGCCTAGCCTTACTTGGTAATTTATTCAATAATTTCCTTATTTCCCTCAATGAAACTTAAAATCAGTGGAAGGGTATCACCACAGTCTCTTCTGAGCTGAGGACTTTCAAAACGTTTTCACTGAGAGTTTTTCTAGCTTGGAATGGATGAAATTCCTAGGCTCCCTTTTGAAATGTCAGCACTCCAAATACCAAGTGCTGACACTTCAAAAATAGAACTGCAGGAGAAGAGCAAACCCCTGCACCCCGCAAACTTAATATATACTGACTCCAAGATTGCCATACCTCAGAGAAAAGAGAATATTCTGGGAAATGGCTGTCTTATACTCAGTATATATATTAGTTTTTTCCAGTAATTCAGTCTCCATGCAAGTCCCACCATTTCAAATGGTTACCAGTTCCTGACCTGGTAAGTGTGTCAGGGATATGGTAGTATTATTCAGTTTTCCATCATAGTTTGATTCATTATTCCTCAGAATGACTTTGAGTCTGCTAAATGCCCCCTGTCTGACCTTACAAACTGTATTATTTTCATTTTCCGGCCGCATTGCCATATCTTTGCTCCAAAGAAAACAGACTGAGCCCTAGTTTAAACACATTACTACTGGATATTTTCAAAAGGGCTACCACCAAAGTACTACTGTTTTTGATTATTTTGGTCACTGTATACAAAGAGCAAACTCTTCAAAATGTTTTACTATATTCCCATGAAATTTTCACGTAATGATACTTGGATAGATACATTAAGAATCCTTCAATAATTTCCATATACATTCCAAATACATTAAGGACCTTTCCTGGTTTGTGTTACTAATGTCAAAGGCAAAGCAGCAGAAGCAGCTTGAGTTTTAATAACAATTGTTTGTGTCATTTAATGCCACGACATTTTAAAAGAGCAAAACTCTTACACTTATACAGAAATATATAAGATTTACAATTCAGATGTTGCAAAAGTTTATGTTTTTGAGAAACACTGTATTTATTACTCTGCAATGGTAGCTACATTTACATTTTAAACTGTATGTTTTGCAGTTGTTACAGTTTATAAATTTTGGCAGCTGTTCTATCATTAATTTAATCCATTCTGCAAATGTATTTCTATATTGCTTCAAGATTTTCTTTGTAGCATATCTATATATTTAACCTTGTATAGTACATTTTTTTAACTGACAGCTCTAAAAGCAAGCATCATCCCAAATGTGTATCTGTCTGCAGTTGTTAAATCTGTGTATTTTGCTGCAACACCAAAAATGACACAAAGTGTGATCTTTTAAGAAATAAGTATGGGCTTAGTTCTGATGTCACACAAAAAACTAATGGTAAAAGTCCAGTATATATGAGATTTGTCAGTCAGACTAATATCCTATGTATATTTTACTTGCGAACCAAATGGCAAATAACAGTACTGCCTGATAGCATTTCGGCTTTCTGGTGATGGGTTTTTATTACGTTGTCGAACATAAGGTCGAAACCTGGTTCAAGGCTCCCGAGAGCACCCCAGCACTACCAGGTTATACCTCATACCATGCTTTGCGGCCCCAAAACTTGGACTGAACCACAAAAGGAGGGGGAGTATCCATATTCATCAAAGATACCCACACCTCCAGGTTAGTGGCACTGCATGAAGCATTGGAGACCATCCATGTGCAACTAACAGTGGGCAAAACTGCCTTTCAGTTTGTAGCCTGCTACAGACCACCCTCCCAAACTCAGGAACCCCACTCGGCTTTCCTGAGAACACTGGAGAATATGAAGGTCTCTCCAACCACCATTATATTGGGTGACTTCAACTTCAACCCAAACACAGACTGGGAGCACTACTCAAGCCCCAACACCCTCGCCCAATGGTTCCTAGAATTTATAAACTCAAATGCTATGGAACAACTGGTCATCACTCCCACAAGAGGGGAAAACATACTGGACCTGATCATCACCAACATGGGGACTCTATGTTCCATACCAGAGGTATACCCCTCATTGGCAAGATCTGACCATAAATTAATCTCACTGGACATCCATATCCCGTCCCCACCTCCAGCCAAGGAAACCATGGTGAAGAACTTCTCAAAAGCAAACTTCACACTTCTCAAAACCGAGGTGGAATCCTTCAAAGCCCCCGGGCCAGTGGAAAATATGGCCCAAACCGCAGAATCCTTTACAAATGCTTTCTATGGACACCTACAGGACTGCATGGGTCGTGCTATCCCAAATAAAACCAAGACTCATTCCTCCAAAGGCAGGAGACCTGTCTGGTGGACCCCAGCCATAAATAAGCTATACAACAGAAGGAGGAAGCTACTACATGATGAAGCAAAATCCCAAAAAGGGAAGGCATCTCTGATCAGTACTAGCAAGAAACTACGATCCCTCATAAAATCATCTAAGGCCAGCTTTGAAAGAAAAATTGCACAAGATGCTAAAGATAATCACAAGACCTTCTCTAGTTATGTCAGGAACCTGGGTGGCAACTCCCAGATATGCTCTGAGTTAATTCAAAATGACAAAAAATACACTGAACCCACAGACATTGATAACATCCTGGCAGACAGGTTCAGTGCAAACTTCTCCCCCCCTTCTCCCCCAAAAGAGCAAATGTCTATCCCAACAGAGTGTAGCCTCCCTGACATCACAGATGCACAGGTGAGAGCTGTCTTCTCCAAAGCAAAATACACAGCATCAATGGGACCGGACGGTGTCCCAGGCTGCGTCTTACACGAACTCCAAGAAGAACTGAATCCTCACATAAAGTCACTGTTCAATCTCAGCCTTACTACAGGATATGTACCCAAGGAATGGCGTACAGCAATAGTGGTCCCACTCCACAAAGGTGGTGCCACAACAGACCCCGGAAACTATCGCCCTGTAAGCCTGACTAGCCTGGTCTGCAAAGCTATGGAGCGTATCATCATGAAACTCATAAACAAAGACATTGGGAACCTCCAAACACTGGATCCTACCCAATTCGGCTTTGTTAAGGGCAGAGTTTGCCTCTTGAACCTGGTCAACTTCTTTGAAACAGTCACCAAGGCCATAGATGAAGGGAAGGTAGTCCACACAGCCTACCTGGATCTCGCAAAAGCCTCCGACACAATACCCCACTCGGGCATCATAAATAAGCTCACCAGCTTAAATATCAGCCCCTATGTCACAATATGGGTTGCAAACTGGCTCAGGGATAGAACCCACATGGTCAGAATTGCAGGTGCCATGTCAGTCTCTAAACCAGTTACAAATGGCGTTCCCACAAGGCTTAGTCCTGGGACCTCTCTTGTTCGGTATATATTTCTCTGCAAACTGGGTGCCATAATCGACTCGCCGACTGACACAAACATACTCCAAAAGGGTCTCACAGAGATGGATAACTGGTGCCAGAGCCATGGCCTAAAGCTAAATGCCAAAAAGTGCATAGTCATCCCCTTTGGGAAAAACAAAGTGCCCACAAATTACCACATAGGTGGTAATCCATTAAGTACGGAAGAAGTAATTAGGGATTTGGGGACCCAAGTAGATAGCAATCTCTCCTTTGACAATCACATTGCCAAAGTGGTTAGAAAGACCTTCTATATAGCCCACCTTATCACGAAAGGGTTCACATCTAGATCAAGAGAGGTCATTGTGCCCCTCTACTCATCAGTCATCAGGCCCATAATTGAATACAATGCCCCATTTGGGATGTACCTTACCCGACACCTGCAGCAACTGGAAAGACCCCAAAAGTACCTCACCAAGAGGATCAAGGGACTCAAACAGATGTCCTACACAGTTAGGCTAAAGAAACTCCAACTATACTCAGTTGCTTACCGCCTACTCAGAGGCGATCTGTGCCTGACGTATAAAACCATGTCCAACCCAAAATTAATGGACATGCTCCACCTCAGGAAATCCAAATCCCTTAGAGCTACACACTCCAGGGACTTAAACCTCAGCACAGAAATAAATAGGACATGCTGGAGGGACAGATTCATATCCCAGAGGCTCCCCTCACTCTGGAACAAGATCCCAATCCATGTTAGGCAGAGTCCCTCAATGACCCTCTTCAAGAGAAATCTTGACGAGTGGATGGGAGATCGTAGGTTTACCCCTAGGATCTCTTCTGTGTCCCTACTAGACAGAGGCACAGTAAACTAACCTCAAAAGGGCTATCTTCTGTGACCTACTGTACAGAGGCACAGTCAATTAATCTAAAAGGGTGGCGAAAGCCAAACACACTCTGGCTAGTCTTATAAATGCCCTAGGGCAGATAGCCTAGTATCAACCTATCAGCCTATGAACCTATGTTTGAAGTTTCGGAAATTCAACGTCAAAATAAAAAAGAAAAAGAAAAGCAGAAAACTCTTGCAAGCGGGGGGGGGCAAGCCCCCCTGCACCCCCCACTACAGTGCGGTAAAGGGAAATCTTCTCTTTCCTCACTGTATTGCGATCTCGGAGTTGGTATATTTAAAGATCGAGGGGTGTGGGGGATGCAGGGGGGCTTGCCCCCCCTGTTTGCAACAGTTAGATAGCTGTTAGGCTTTTTATTTTATTTATTTATTTTTTTTCGTTCGAATTCTTGGAACTTTGAACATCTGAGTTCGATGTTCTCAGCTTCGAAGTTTCAGGAATTCAACAACATAATAGGAACCCTTCTGGTGATACCTGCCACCATAATAGCTCTAAAACTATTTGAACATTTCAAGCAATTTTCTCAAAAGTATATATTATGACTCCCAGCTATGTAATGGATATATCTGTTGATTTCAAATGTACAAATGTGTACACAGACTCCGTTCCATGTAATATATGTCACTGAAGAAAAGTGAGACCAAATCCAGTCTGCATGTATACGTTTTTTTTCCTTCTAATATAATACCAGCCCAATACAAATGTGTGGTGGACATGCACAACACTGCCCTTCTAGAAATGAACAAACATCAACCACCCACCACAATGGAAACCAATTATAATGCAGCGCACTAGACTGTCACTTTAAAAAGCTTATAATTCCCTGTCTATACATAGAAGGCCTCCTTTGATAGTTCTTAACAGTACCATCGTAGGATAAATAAAGGCACTTGAGTCGTGTCATCTTGTACAGGCCACTGAAAAAAAACTTTAAAAAACATTTGACAACTAATACACTGCCATTAATCAGTTGTAACTGTGATCACTTAAAAAGCAGCTTGTAAAATATTGCTCCTCTTTTTTTCAAACAGGACCAGCACACAGTTTGTAAGATGTCTATTAAGCTACCATGATTGTGACTACTTAATGACAGCTTGGCAGCTACCAAATAGATAAGCTTTGTGAACATCTGTAGACAGCAAGGAGGGAGGCTTCCTTTTCTAAAGAAATAAATAGAATTTTTAGCTGTGATGTAATGCCAACTGAATATACACATGATCTGGGCTAGTATTAAATTTCCCAATCTCAGAAGTCATATACCCACTCCAGTGGAAACTGAGTATAATGGAGCATTTCAGATAGTCAGTGTGAAATTCCTGCCATGCCTTGCACATAGTACTTATGCATAAAATGGCATATGTCAACCCCTTTTACAATTCTTAGCAAATCAGAGTATTGCACTTGGATGCTCAGATACAATATGCAACTAGGAGTCCATTTCTGTCCTTAAGAACTTAAACGCTCAGTACTTATGTTGGCCTTAACATATTGCATTGGTCAGTACAGAGAGATTTAGTAGTATCATATTTTCAGTGATAAGAATCCCCTTCTCTTAAGGTATATATACAACTTTCACTTACTATGAAATGCAGGCTCAATATAGATCTTTTATGGACATGTACTACATTCTTTATCCTAAGGAGAAGCCATATACCCAAGTATAATTGCAACTGAGTATAATGTAAGATATTTGGCTGTTACTTAGATGCCTATAAAGCCCTTATTCATACTTACGCATAAAAGGCCATACATCATTCCACTTTGATAGTGCTTTATAAATTTTTTTAAGAGAATTCGGGGAGGGGGTATATTATTAAAGAGCCACACCAGCACCAACATTATTAAGGGGACAGAGGAGTTGGGGAGAAAACACTAGAGGCCAGGGATTCATCATTAAAATGCCATACCAGCACCAACATTACTGCAGAACTGAGGGGTGATACTAGACACAGGGATTCATCATTAAAGTGTCCTACTGGCACCAACATTACTAGGGAGACCGGGGAGGTGGGGGGGTATACTAGACACCAGGAAATACTCCTTAAAGTGCCCTAAGGCATAGAACATTATAACACATAAGGAGAACCACCAAACATCAAGGCTTATACTCTGAACTGCCATAATGGCACCAACTATAGTTTGAGGAATGGGTGTAGGGGGGCTACCAGACACAAGGGAATAGATTTTAAAGTGTCATAATGGCACCAATGGTAGTATGGGGATCAGAGGTGGAGGAGCCACTGGACACCAGGGATAAAGTGAAGTACTGTAATGGCACATACATCATAAAGGTGATTGGGGGAGAACCACTGGACACTAGAGTTGGCACTATACAGTGCCATGAAGGCACAGATGTTGAACAGGGATAAAATTGGTGGGATACACTATTAAGTAGGGCCTAATACATACATGCCACTGCCTACACAAGCAGCTGGGTAGTACTGCCATGTGCTGAGCAGCCATGATCTGCACATCATGGTAGATACTTCAGTTAAAGAAATATGCAAATTAGCCAATAATGAGGTCTTACTTCATACAACTAGCATGTTTCTAAATTGCAAATGGGCATATTGAGGTAGAAGGGCCTTTCTATCATGAGCAATATAATGTAATGCTAACTCAGTGTAGATATATTGTTGATATGTAATGCACTCCTGTTCCTGAAGACAGGTCACACACTAAAATTGGAAACCAAGTATAGTGCAATATGCCGGACTATCACCATGAAAACCCCATAAAATCCTGTATTCACTACCTCTACATAAACACCATATGTATGTCCACTGTATGACAGACACCCAGCTGAGGCTAAATGTAGATCAAATGGCCCAAAGGCTAAGGGTGAGCACCCATGAGGCAGCATGTGAATTGTAGCTAGGGATATATACATGAACAGCAGCACACTCGAGTCAAAGACCTGATACTGTTTAAGCACAATGTGTTCAGGCTTCTGCAGGGATAATGAGGTATTAAACTAAACAGAAATCCCAGAAGGCTGCCTTGATGGTGGCTTCCAACTTGCAGAGCCGATGGCCAACATTCATCTGGGAGAAAGATACCCAGAAAAAAAGCTGACATCAGCTTGGCCAAATTGTCATAGTCTGTGCATGAAGTTTTGATAGTGCCTTTGCTCCAATGACAAAATTCCTTTCCCTAAAGAAGGAAATCTAGCTCTTAGGTCTGATGCAATGCCAACTTGATCCAGATATATTCAGTGCATATAGCATATTCTCTCATCCTGAATGAAAGTCATATACCTACCCTTATTGGAAACAAAGCTTAATGCAACATGCCAGACTATCACTACTAAATGCCTGAAACACACTGTATTTGATACCCATGTATAAAAGCTTATATGTCAGTCCTTAACATACTTTCAGGAAAATATATGTGGGTACTCAGCTACAAGCATTGCCTAAAACAACCTTTCTTCCCAGAAAGACATGCATCCATCCCAGAGCTGAAGATGGCCTAGTAACATTGTCGGGTCCCTATTAAATTGTGGAATGTTTCAAAGTTCGAATGTCATATGGTCAACACCATATGATCGAACTTTGAAAAGTTCAAAGGTGAAAGGCAATGGCTCCATATGCGCAGAATGGGAAAATTTCCCTTTTCTGCACTGAGGTGTGGTCTCGGAGTTGGTATATTTAAGTAGGGGGATGTAGGTGTGCAGGGGGTGCAAGGGGGTTTGCCACCCCTGTTCAGCATTAAGGTAAGTTTTTTTTTTTAACTTTTTTATTATATATTTGAGGTTTCAAGTTTCGCTCATATGTTGTCGAACATATGAGGTTTGAAATTTTGAAGTTTCGAATATATAATATAGACCCACATTGTCATGGTCTGTAATGGGAGTTTTGGTGGTGGCATCATTCCACTGTTAAAAAGTTCTCTTCTCAAGAGAAATATATCAGCTTTTTTTTACTTCTGATAAGAGCTATTATGGATGCACTGCATTCCCACTCTGAACAGGAGTAGTACACCCATTCTTAATGCAAACTGGTTATAAGGCAAGATGTTAGACAGTCACTGTGAAATGATCGTAAAGTCCCATATTTGGTACCAGTGCATATAATATCTTGAATGCATTCTGTTACAAAATGAAGCAATGACTGCTCTTATATCCTTAAGAACATAATTGTTCACTGCTGAATATGGACTGTCATATTCCCATTGTCAGTACAGGGAGTTTGAATAGTAGTACCTTTACAGTGACAAACAAAATTAATTTCTTTCTGGATAAATATTTATTGCTTCTAAAATGATAATTAAGTATAGATGTACATTACTACAATCTCTGCCCAGAACAAAAGGTATATATCTAATCTAAAACAAACATACTCTGGCCACAACAATGTATTTCCGCTTATTTTATACAAACACGCACTCCTTATACCCCTGTCCTAAAATAGTCATCTTCTGACTGATAATGCCACTTATGTTTGACTGTGATAAGTGAAAAAATAATGGGTACACCAATGTATAACAATTTGTCATTCACACACACACACACACACACACACACACACACACACACACACACACACACACACACACACACACACACACACACACACACACACACACACACACACACACACAGACACGCACACACACACACACTCATATCAACAACCAATTAATCAGTGATCAAGCAAATTAACTGCATTCATAGACAGACTTTCCCCATCTCCAAAATAACTCCTTTCTGAATGCATTTCTAATTTGTTTGATCAGTATATGGTCACCTACTAGCAGCAGCAGCAGCAGCAGTATTAACAAATTAGTATTCATTCTCCGAACACTAATTATCATTATACAACAATTTTTGTATTTTGTTATGATTTTAAAATAAAAAACAGAGAAAACAATTTATCTCAGCAAGTGATGATCTGTCATTTTCACTGGGTACCAAAATAATTGTCACTTAGAGTAAAAGGACCAAAAAATGAAAATGTGTGTTTTTGTGTTTGGACATGTCTTGTTCTGATACATAAAAGCCTTTACTGCATAACCGTTCATTATAAATTCCACCTCTAATTATTCTAGACTGAACCAGACAATAGTAGTATTAGACTAGTATGTAGTCTGTCTGTTTAATATGCACTTCTAGCACTGTGCAAGAGTTCACTCTCAGATTAGACATGGTTTAAAATGTAAGGCCTTTAGATGTCTTGCTGTTGTCATTGTAAGAAACAGCCAAATGATAGGACAGGAGAGTGACTAGTGCTGCCAAGTAAATGAAGCCAAATCAGTAGCGACTGTTAAAGGTGCCAGGTAACAATTACATTTTCTTTCATTTCAGCACTTAATTTCTTTCTGCTTTGGCTTCTGTATGTAAAGTACTTTTATCAGTTGCATTTTAATGTAGTATATTATGTAAATTGTTATTAAACTTCATTAAGCTATAAATTGTCATTATCAAATGGCTTGGCTGGTCATGGTTGAAAAGTATCTTTTCTACAGTTTATTATCGGGTTAACAGAAGTTTAATAAATAAATAAATCAAAGTTTCATAGATTCTTTCTAAGTTTATGTTCAAGGACACTATTAAAAAGCTCAGACACATCACCCAATACTGATGGGAGACTAACAGTATCCCCAGTTAAGCATATTTTCTCTACATATTTCAGGTGAAAATTGGCAGTCTCCTATCTATTCATCCAGAATGGTTTGCCATTTGGTGTTGTTGATATGGTAGTATAGGTTTAGATCCCTACAGTAGGTGTTTCTTCTTCAGAAAAAACAACAGTTCATTGCAAGTAGCCCTTATATAAATTAAATTCAAATTTTGGCGCCAAACTACGCACCAAATCATGATAAATGAGATGTTTAAAGTTTCTCCAATAGTGTACATGGTTAAAATTTACTTATGTTGATCAACTTTTAATAATAGCATTTTTATAACAGTCAATCCTAGTCTTTATGATGTATTTCATTCTATTTTATTTTATTCAATGTATTATATTAATGTATTTTTTGAAATGTAATGTAGGTGAATATAACTTTAAATTTTATCATGATTTGGTGAGTAGTTTGGCGCCAAAATTTGAATTTAATTTATATAAGGGCTACTTGCAATGAACTGTTGTTTTTTCTGAAGAAGTTTTACTATAGAGTAAGATGAAAAACGTTTGTAAAAAAAGTGCGTTTAAAGTTATTAAAGCGGTTTGTTTCTAGGTGCGATTTTTCTGAAGCTTTTTCAATAAGCATATATGCTACCCATAATGAAAAATAGCTGAGATCGAACCATAGGTAATTTGAGGGGACACATGCATGAGATAAAGCATTTAGGAGTTACCTCTGTCCGTGGAGTAAATTTTCTGTTTCCCACCCATAGATCCAAGTTAGTCTTGAATAGGGACAAGGATGAACTTTGTTTTATGTAGATGGGGAGTCTGTTCCAGAGCAGCAGTGTCCTCTGTGAGATATACCTGTCCCTCCAAACCATTCTGTTAATGTTCCAGAAGAGGTTTAGATCCCTAGAATGAGTATTTCTGACTCCATTTGCCTTGCTAATGTGCAGTTAATCCATCAGTGCTGGATCGGAAGATGCCTTGAACCACTGGTTCTGTTTAGTTGAAGGCGTTCAAATAGTGTTGGACCATTCATAGTACAAAAGGAAATATCTTCCTCAGGAATCTATATGACACTGAGTTGAGGGGCAGGGGTTTTAATTTATCACAGTAGATAATTGTACAGAGATGAGGAAATCTTGAGTTCTATTGAGTTGATTTAGGTGCTTATCCAGGTACATGTGCAAGGGTCATTGTGTTCAATGATGAGCCTAATAAGGAAGGAATAAAATGGGACTATATATAGGATATACCACAAAGGATAAGTTACGTAAGGCGGAATGATTTTCTAACCACCACAGACACATGCTGCTCAAAAGACAGTCTGTTATTAGCAAAGGTACCAAGTAAAACATTATTTATATGCTAAACTCGGCTAAGTGGAAGTAATGCAATACTTAATAAGGGAAACTATACTACATTTCATGATTAACATGCTAAGCATTTGTTTGGTCTAGCCCCTGCTGGAGAATTTGAGTATCACAATGGGATTTAATAACTGCCTTCAGTTTGCAGCCATCAACAACATTGGTTAACCACAGTCCACTGATGTTAGCTTTCATTCCAGACCAGTATATAGCAAACAGGTGGAGCCCCAGGATAGAGCCCCATTTGGACATCACTGTTGATGCTTTTCTGTCTAGAGCGAACACCTCTGAAATTAACTGTATGAGTTCTGTCAGATACCCAGTTACCTATCCAGTAAACCATGTATGAGCTGGGAGTATTTCTCAATCCCAGTGTGAGGGACAGTGTCAAAGACCTTGGCAAGATTCATGAGGGCAGTGTGGACAGTATGCCCTTTATCAATGGCCTCAGAAACTTGTTCATAATCTTCAACCTGGTTAAGCAGGCATGACCTTCCTTTTACAAAGCCAGACTGGTGTAGATCCAGAAATTTAAGTTCACCTATAATGTGTTTCATATCTTTGCAAATAATGCTACTGAGACTAATAGTTGTAGAATTCCCAGGATAAGTAAAGAGCCCACCTTTATGAAGTGCACTACAACTGTTCTTCTAACATTGGGGATGTACCCAGCAGAGAGATTTGCATTAAAGAGGTGATGGGAGTTTTTGCTAGATAGGATTCAACAGTTCTTAGCAGACATACAGAGATATTGTCAAGGCCCATGTAACTGTTATTTGTAATTTGTCCAAAACAATTTCAGAAAGAGAAGTGTGAGGAGGAATAACAGAACAGATGGGGAGGATTAGTGGGGAGAAATCAGAAGAGAATTTGTTTGCAGGAATATTAGCAGTGCTCTAGGCCCAGAGAAGGAGGTACCACTAGAGAGAAGTTCAGTACAGAATTGCTGGTCACTTCTCTGCATCTTCTTATAGCTGGAGAAGGTCGTATGAATGTCTTTTGAATTATCTGAACTCTTAAGTTCATAAATGGCCTTGCATTTCCTAATGATAAATTTGAGGGACTTACTTATCATTTTAAAATCCCATTTATAATGATAAAATGGGCATCTTTAAGAAATGGCCAAAAGTTTTTTTCTTTTTCTTATACATTTTGCTGATATGGCAGTTCCACCATATGGTTTCCTTTTAAACTTACCATTAGGCTTACAATGTACCGGTACAGATGCCTGAATACTTCTATCCAAGAGGGAGTAAAGCCAGAGGAGGAGTAGCCAGCAGCCTCAAATACACTGTTTACAGGGAAGCTATACCAATTGGGATTATTGAAAAGATCATTAAACTGTAACAGATTTTTGAGTATTCTCTCTGTGGAAAGAAGCTGTTATAGCAAGATGGTCAGATATGTCTAAACTGGAGGTATGAGGTAGGGTGGTACAGCTGGTGGAAATATTTGTGAGGCCAAGACTGAGAAGATAACACCTCTGGTGGGCAGGTGGATAATTTGTTCAAGTGTATTGGCATTTAGGAAGTCCAGAAATCTCCAGGCATATTTGTTATTGGTAACATATCTGCAAGTATATGTGTAGATAGTTGAAGTCAGACATAAGAAGTGAAGGATAACTGAAGTCACCCATAAAAAGGGGATCTGGTCTGATGGTTAACTTTTCTAGCTGGGTAAGGTATTTTTCCTGCTCTAAAGGGGTCATATGGTTCTAAAATAATAGGATAATTAATTATGTTAGTGAAACTGGGACTTTAACCAGTTCTGGATCTGTGTCCTGTGACATTTGGTGAGAGACAATGGGATTACAAATAAATATAGATTATTCTCCCCAGTTGCCATGGATTTGAATGTATGCTAGGTAGTATACCCTGAAATACAGGTAGTATCATCATTCCATTGAATCCAGGTTTTGTAAATGCACAAATGCTGGTCTTGTTGAGAGTAAGGAAGGCATCAAGTTCAGATATTTTGTTATTTAGGTTTCTGGCATTTAGCAGTGCTTTCTTTATATTATCCTGACTGCAATTTCTATGTTAGGATGTCCAACAAGTGAACTCTGCCTAAAAAGGCATTGTGGGGGGTAGCAAATGTTTTATCATGTTTTTAAAAAAACAATAAGTGAAAGGGGCAGCCATCCCTGACAAAGATTGGGGGGAGTGACCATTTTATCCATGCAAACATACACTAAATCTCACTAAAATTATACCACACCAGTTACTGAAGCCAGTTATTTCACCCTTGAATACAGATGTCACTTTTGATGAAGGTAAACAGCCAGGACCTTCATTTCTTCAAGGACATGATCAGAAAGATTGACAATGTCTGTCTACATTTCCCCAAGGGGCCAATGCCAATCCTCGGCATTTACCATTTTTTGGCTCAAAATAATAGGGTGCCACAAATTCCCAATAGGCCCCATTAAATCCAGATATCAGTGTGCAAACAAGGGCGCCGGAACCATCCCACCTTTAAGAGGGAGTTAAAAAAAAACAACCCATGATAGCAACATCTTCTCCTTTAAGGAGGACCATTTGCTACTCCTTAATGACTACAGAAACAATTGCTGATGTCATTAATTTCATGACCCACGTGTAGATAATGATGGAGGAGGGGTATAAGGATTCTGATTTAGGTATCTATTATTCTGATTCACTTACAGATTTTGTGTCAGTATGCATTTTGCAATATGCATTTTGAACAATAAGATATACTGAGTTGTTGAAATCCTCAACAGTTTAACAGAAAATCAAGCATTTGCCAGAGGCAGGGCAAAAAATGAAGGCAAAATCAGGAATAATTAATAGGTACCATCACATATTATCCTGCTGTCTGTAAGGTGGATGTTATGTTAGTGAGTTTGTGTTTCAAATGTTTCCCCAATGTAAAGAAATGCAGTTTAAGAGCCAGTACCCCAAAGAACTCATATACCGCTCAGCATCTCAGCAAAAAAATGTAAACAGCCATTAGCTAAATATAATATGTGGAGGAAGCAATGGTCTGAAATCAGGACACATTTTCAATAGGGTGCTTATAAACTTAAAACAGTTTTAGAATGACACGTTTTGTGTTAATGTGCATTTTCTGAAGGGTATCAAGAATGAAAACATTTTCGAGAAGAGTAATACACTGCAGTCAACTAATAATGATAACAATTAGAGCTGTACTTGACTGACTTAACCATAGAATTCTGCACAAGTGTGCTGTCGCATTAAAATAACATTAAGTGCAGCTCGTATAGGTTTTTCAAACTAACAGAGCCACAGATTCCCTCCTGGTCATAATAGAGCAGCTGCAAGTTAGTAAGTCCATGTGTAGAATGGGAAAATAATTTAACTGTCCTCTACAAGCATATGTGCCATAATTAAAGTTTATATACATGTACTAGGTATCTTAGGTCACAATATTAATAAAAAGAAAAAGTGGCTGCCATGAAATTCAGCATTTAATTTCTGCTTTAGGACTGAAAGGCAGCAACTTCAACTCTAGTGTGACTACTAATGTGTGCTATGGATGTACACTCAGTCTGCACTTACTGCGGAATTTAAACTAGCCATGCCGAGGTAAGTGTCAGTAAGTGTATGAGTGTACGAGGGTACGAGTGTGTGTGTTGGTTAAACTGGCAGTTCGTTTTTCTTATGAGAGAAAGAGAGAGTGTGTGTGTGTGTGTGTGTGTGTGTGTGTGTGTGTGTGTGTGTGTGTGTGTGTGTGTGTGTGTGTGTGTGTGTGTGTGTGTGTGTGTGTCAACTGTCCAAATTCAGCTTTATAATTTTGGTCTGTTTCTCATAAAATGTGTGGTTTTCTGGTAAATCACAGAGGAGTGAAGTCACTAACTAATAACTTATGTATGAGTTTCAGACTTCATATCCTTTCTAAAGTGTATACTAACACAAATCCTGTTATTCTATCAGCTTTCTGAGTTTATAACAGCAATATTTTAAATTCTGTCCCTATTTTTGGGCCTTTGTCCTTACATTATGCTAGTCTTTGACCAGATGTTTTGCGCTAAGAGGTTGAGAAGTATGGTACTGCAGAATTCAGAAAGTAGTAATTTATTATATTTTAAATTTAAAAACCTGTTATTTTATATTGTTTTTAAGTTGCATTAAACATTAAGTGATGCAGTCATCAAAGAGGAATGCTGCAAACAGCAAGGGCCTCCTCCACACCCATGCTACTTAATTATATTAAGTCTGAGATAACCGTATCACAGAATAAATTTAATTCCCCAAGATACCAGACTCTTGATGCTGGTGTACCTATTTTATCAACCAAATGTGTGCCATCACATGTTTCAGTGTTGATCACAGCTATTTCACTACATATACGTGGTATTATTTGTGGTGCTTAATAAAACAAGACATTTAACAGTGCATCACATTCCATTGTGAAACTTTTTACAATATTTTTAACGTGGTATTTTAAGCACACATTGCTGTACTCTTAAAGAACAATATTGCTATACCTTCTACATATATAATGAGTACAGGACTACTGCTTTACAATTTAGTTATTTTATACATTCTAGAACCATCACTTTACTGTTCTATTCAGTCATTCTCTGATATTTAATTTAACCAACTCAGTGTTGTGAGGGAGCAGGAGCTCCTCATAGCAGTGCCAATCTATAAGAGGACACACACACTCACACACACACACACACACACACACACACACACACACACACACACACACATGCACACACAAATACATGTGTCATATTATATATACTCACAGACAATTTGGAGGGTTGTCAATTCACCAGTGTCCTGCCTTTTGGCGACAGAGGTATGAGTGTCAGTGCCCAGCATCAGCAGCTGTCAGATTTGTTTACAAAACCTACTAATGCACATTGGTATTTACATAACTAGAAGAGCAGCAGGTTTCTGAATTAGATTTATTTTATCCTTTGATCAGATTGAACTGATACCCACATATTGACAATAACAGTGACTTGTTAAATCAATGATTATTATGACAGACTTCAGTTTCATATTAAGATTAATAGAGTGCACAGTTCTTCTATATATGTTACAATAACTGGTGTATGCTATTTTAATGAATTTCTGTAAGGGTGCAGCTAATGTGACATCAATGTGTATATTCTAGAAGTGTGGTAGGGCAGAAAGTAGAATGCAAAGTGTTTTACATGCCTTTTGATTACTACTTCCCTTAAGATTTTTTGTTAATGCTGTAAAGGGACTTTAACTGGTGTTTCTATGTGACTCTATATTTTCAGAGTTAATGTTAAATTGGGGAACATATTCACAATTATTTGAATGTTGATATCCCACAATTCCATTGGGGTGGGGGAAGTTAAAGTATTATACATGCAAATTTTATGTTGATTAGTGTCCAGATTTTTGGCCAGTTGTACCTACTTTTCATGGGCCTTTGTCCAGATTTTTGATGTCTCCAGGTTGAAAGTTATGATTCATAATAGACCATTTGAATTAGTCTGTAGCATAATTTATGTCAGTTTTTTAGCACTGCAAGGAAGTGAAAGCTAATGATGACCAGACTCCAGCACTGCCCTGGTACTGTGGGACTCTCACCCACTAAAACACCCCCTAACACTGGAACAATTCTAGCCTGCTAGCAGTGCTAGAGATCATATCTTTACCTTGCTGTAAAATAAATAGCATTGGTTCTCCATACTGCTGTCAATCGGAATTGAACTTACCACTCATTGGTTTAAGTCCCAATGCCCCAACCCACTGCACCAAGCAGGACTCTTCAGGTGGATCTGTGATCAATCAGCTTTTGTCTTGACAATTTGTTATGTTCGATATAAAATTATTTTCGGGTTTCAATTTCTAGTTGCTGAAAATAGACAAAATGTGATTGTTTTTTATAGGTCTTGCACTGCTGGCTGTATATGGTTTGGTTTAATTATTATTTGTGACTGTCTAGCTATAAAGACTAGTCATCTTCTTCTCCTTTTGGCTGCTCTTGTTAGGCGTCACCACAGCAGATTATCAGTCTGCAGAGCAAGTAGCAGTCGACTTTTATGGTATTGAGTTGCCAGCCTGGCGCCCAACCTTTCTCAGAAGGCACACACGCACTCACACCTATGGCCAATTTAGAATATCCAGTCCACCTGCAGCATGTCTTGGGAATGTGGAAGGAAACAGGAGCACATGGAGGAAACCCACACAAACTCAGGGAGGACATGAAGACTCTGCACAGAAGGCACCTCATCCGATAATTGAACCAGAAAACCTCTTACTGTGAGGTGATAACGCTAACCATTGCACCAAGGTGCTGCCCAGGTATAAAGACTGTTAAATGCTATTCATCATCATTGTAACACTGGGTATACAACTTTAATAATACACTTACATGCCTATGCTTACTTGTCTGGGTAAATCTCGATATTATAATTGATAAACTATACTTATGTAAAAGTAACGTGTTACTTTGGTTAGTAACTAGTAATAGTCCTATATTACTTTTTTTAGAAAAGTAATAAGTAAGAGTAATATATTACTTTCACTGAAAAGTAGCTAGTAATAGCAACTTATTACTTTTATAAGTAACTAGCACAGTAAGTAACTAGCACAAGACTGGTCATAAGTGGCAAAGATATTTCTGAGATGTGCTGCAGGTTTTTGAGACTTTAAGGGTACAGATGTGCAGTACAGGTGAGTGGGACTACAGATGCGCTATTAGAATTTGGGCTTCATGGCCAAAGTAAGCTAGTAGGATGTCTAGGAGGCCTAGGAGTGTTAGGTAAGGATTTCTTTACTACCTCAGCATATGCAGGAATGATGTTGTAGAACTGTGGTAATGTGGTGGTGGTGGTGGTGATGGTGCTGTGATGTTTAATGGCCATGGGTAGGACAGATGCCACCTACAGTTGAATTCTGCTGTAGCAACACTTGTTATATGATTCGTCTTTGAGTTTATCTTACCACATTGGTTATTCACTGGTGTCCTCTAAACAGTGAGCATCTGTGTTTAACTCAGTAGGTCTATGCACTAAATGCTGTATGTTAATAAGTAATTAATTGTTTTTTCCCCTTTACAGGTCATTTTAGGTTGGAGGAGAACACTGGCAAACTGTTTACTGAAGCTATCCTGGATTATGAAACCATTTCCCAGTATATAATATTTGTAGAAGCAACTGACTCTTCCTCGCTAATTTCAAGGAACTTTGAAATACGTAAGTACAAGAAATTATTTATTGTTACAGAAGGAGTACAATAATCCTGCAAAGCAGTGGACAAAGTGATTCTTATTTGTTACCCTTGTTAACATTATACATATTTAGTATACGTGCTGCACTGATCAAAACTGACAAATTAACCAGTAAACCCTGCAAAATGTACTTAAACAAATGCATCCCATGGATAAAGCTCCACAGTACAGATATGAGGATAATTTAGTTTCAAATCATACTAAACAGATTGCCTTAGTTAGGAAATGACTACCCAGACAAAATGCACAAAATGATGAAGAAAAGATAAACAATGTAGCTGATGAGCAGCTGAAGACTAACACTGAACCATGGAGCTAAGAGACAGCAGCAATACTCCATGTGCTACTGTGCTACCAGACAGCAGCACTACTCCCTGTGCTACTGTGCTACAAGATAGCAGCACTATTCCCCATGCTACTGTGCTACCAGACTGCAGCACTACTCCCTGTGTTACTGTGCTACCAGACAGCAGCACTACTCCAGGTGCTGCTGTGCTACCAGACAGCAGCACTACTGCTCATGCATCTGTGCTACCAGACAGCTTCACTACTTCCTGTGCTACTGTGCTACCAGACAGCAGCACTACTCCCTGTGCTACTGTGCTAACAGACAGCAGTACTACTCCCTTTGCTGCTAGACAACAGCACTCCTTTAGGCACTACTATGCTACCAGACAGCAGCACTACTCCCTGTGCTGCTGTGCTACCAGACATCAGCACTACTCCATATGCTGCTGTGCTACCAGACAGCAGTACTACTCTAAGTGCTACTGTGCTACCAGACAGCAGTACTACTCTCTGTACTACTGTGCTACCAGACAGCAGCACTACTTCAGGTGCTTCTGTGCTACCAGACAGCAGGACTACTGCATGTGCATCTATGCTACCAGACAGCTTCACTACTGCATGTGCTAATGTGCTACAGGACAGCAGCAATACTCCCTATGCTACTGTGTTCTCAGACAGCAGCACTACTCCATATGCTACAGGACAGCAGCACTACTCCATGTGTTGTGCTACCAGGCAGCAGCACTACTCTATATGTTACTGTGCTATCAGACAGCAGTACTACCCCCTATGTTACTGTGCTATCAGACAGCAGCATAGCTCCCTATGTTACTGTGCTTCCAGACAGCAGCACAACTCCCTGTGTTACTGTGCTACCAGCCAGCAGCACTACTCCCTGGGATATTGCGCTACCAGACAGCAGCACTACTCCCTATGTTACTGTGCTATCAGACAGCAGCACTACTCCCTATGTTACTGTGCTATCAGACAGCAGCATGGCTCCCTATGTCACTGTGCTATCAGACAGCAGCACTACTCCCTGTGTTACTGTGCTACCAGCCAGCAGCACAACTCCCTGTGTTACTGTGCTACCAGACAGCAACACAACTCCCTATGTTACTGTGCTACCAGCGAGCAGCACAACTCCCTGTGGTACTGTGATACCAGCCAGCAGCACAACTCCCTGTGTTACTGTGCTACCAGACAACAGCACAACTTCCTGTGTTACTGTGCTACCAGTGAGCAGCACAACTCCCTGTGTTATTGTGCTACCAGCCAGCAGTACAACTCCCTGTGTTACTGTGCTACCAGCCAGCAGCACTACTCCCTGGGATATTGTGCTACCAGACAGCAGCACTACTCCCTATGTTACTGTGCTATCAGACAGCAGCACAACTCCCTGTGTTACTGTGCTACCAGTCAGCAGCACAACTCCCTGTGTTACTGTGCTACCAGACAGCAGCACAACTTCCTGTGTTACTGTGCTACCAGTCAGCAGCACAACTCCCTGTGTTACTGTGCTACCAGCCAGCAGCACAACTCCCTGTGTTACTGTGCTACCAGTCAGCAGCACAACTCCCTGTGTTACTGTGCTACCAGCCAGCAGCACAACTCCCTGTGTTACTGTGCTACCAGCCAGCAGCACAACTCTCTGTGTTACTGTGCTACCAGACAGCAGCACAACTTCCTATGTTACTGTGCTACCAGTCAGCAGCACTACTCCCTGGGATATTGTGCTATCAGACAGCAGCACTACTCCCTATGTTACTGTGCTATCAGACAGCAGCACTACACCCTATATTACTGTGCTATCAGATGGCAGCATTGCTCCATATGCTACAGGACAACAGCACTACTCCCTATGCTACTGTGCTACCAGACAGCAACACTACTCTCTTTGTTACTGTGCTACCAGGCAGCAGCACTACTCCCTATGTTACTGTGCTATTAGACAGCAGCACAGCTCCCTATGTTACTGTGTTATCAGACAGCAGCACTGCTCCCTGTATTACTGTGCTACCAGCCAGCAGCACAGCTCCCTGTGTTACTGTGCTACCAGACAGAAGCACAACTTCCTGTGTTACTGTGCTACCAGTCAGCAGCACTACTCCCTGGGATATTGTGCTATTAGACAGCAGCACTACTCCCTATGTTACTGTGCTATCATACGGCAGCACTGCTCCATATGCTACAGGACAGCATCACTACACCATGTGCTATGCTACCAGACAACAGCACTACTCCCTATGCTACTGTGCTACCAGACAGCAACACTACTCTCTTTGTTACTGTGCTATCAGACAGCAGCACAACTTCTTATGTTACTGTGCTATCAGACAGCAGCAAAACTCCCTGTGTTACTGTGCTACCAGCCAGCAGCACAACTCCCTGCATTACTGTGCTACCAGACAGCAGCACAACTCCCTGTGTTACTGTGCTACCAGCCAGCAGCACTACACCCTGGGATATTGTGCTACCAGACAACAACACTACTCCCTGTGCTACTGTGCTTCCACATTCTTTCGCAACACCCAGTTCTCTTATACATGACTGTGTTTCAACAGGGAGTAAGTCCTGTTGTTGCACCATGCAGAATCAGCACCAAGAAGGTGACATACCTGTCAACCTCTTACAGCAAGACTTCTGGACAAAGCCATAAATAATGGGGGGGGGGGACAAAGGCCCAAAAATAGGGACAGATTTTTAATATTGCTCTTACAAAGTTAGAAAGTTGATAGAAAAACAGGTTTTGCATTAGCCTGATTTTTTTAAGGGCTTAAAGTTTAAACTCAAGTCTATGACATTATTTTCTGACTTCAGTCCTCTATGATTTGCCAATGACTTGTGCTAAAAACACAAATTTTGGAGAAACGGGCCAAAAATATGAGGCAAAAATCTGGACAGTTGAGAGGTGTGTCAAGGTAACCACACTGCTCTTTGACTATTTTCTCCCACCTCTTCTCCCCTTTCTAGCCAATAGCAATGTCTAAATTAATGAACTTTGCAAGTTTTTTTTCTGTCATGTCAGTTTCCCTACCTGTGTACAACCTGCTGTCTCCAAAATTTACTGAAGTCAAATTGTTTTGGAATTGTAGATTTCTCATGTGGAGCAAATAACAGCATATCTGTAATTGACAGAAAAATGATGGTTATATGTACTATATCTGTAATTGAAATGATAACCAAGTTCCAACCAAATTTGATTTTGACTACTTATGCTAGACATGAGGCAGTGCTTTTGCTGATGTAACATTTACATATCTTTGAGAGAGGTATTTTATAATGATTCAGCTATGCATATGACACATCCAGCTGTGCTTTATTTATCAGTCTGTTTACTATGGACTTGATTTTTAACTCCCCACCAACACCCAACTATAAAAATAAGTTAAGCAAAATAAAATGTAAAGAGGTGCAAACACAACTGAAGCATACCTACTTACATGGCTCACAAGTGAGAAATAACTTGTTTGGGCTGGAAGTTTCAGACCACCACTCATGGACTCTGGAAATGTGTCTCTGCTTCTATGAAAGATTAACATTGGCTTCCTGTCATATGCTGACTATCCATACACACTTATTCAGCTCTGTCAGCCCTAGTCATCTGACTGGTTATCTGGTTAACAAAAGTAATCCAGTTTCTTGCTCAGTGCAACTATATCTAAACAGTTGTGGTTGTCATAGCTTAACCAGCATTCTAGCAGGATGTCATACTGAGATGACCATGTTTTTCCACATCTCTCTCTCTCTCTCTCTCTCTTTCTCTGTTACTTTTTTGGTCTCACCTCTCTTGCCGGCTGAGCACTTCCCTGTAACTTGTCATTTCATTGCAAAGTCTTTCACTACACTAATAGCCTTCTTTTGCTGGTGCCTTAATTCTTTTAAAAGGGAGAAGCAGGTCATTTTTATTCTATGTGTTTTGCCCCATGGCTTGCGATCATTAAATCTCCCCCTCTCAAACCCAGCACTGTTCATTTCCCTCTACAGGGGGAGAGAACTGTCAAGTGGGGCCTCAAGCCACACAGCCATGAGAGTTATTTTGTGCCATGGCTGACCAAGACCCATCCAGCCTATCTTAACTCACAATTCTAGGTTGACATCCCTGGAGCAAGTTATTCTTGTTCCATTTGATTTTCAGATATGCAGCCTTTCCATTAGGGCAGGGTCTGAGACTCCTCTATAGGCCAGGCACAGACCACCTGTCAGCAGCCTGTATGATACAGAGTACACTGACAGGGCTTTCAGACTTTCCATGTATGTCATCTTTTGGAGGCCATGGATTCTGTTGGTTAGAAACCTTTGTGGTCTCTCCAGTTCCTGCTGGTGTCTGATGAGGTACATACATAAGGAAGCATTGTACTCAATTAGTGGTCTGATAAGGGTCTAGTACAGTGGAGTTATAACCTCCCTGGTCTTGGATGCAAAGCCCTTATTTATGAGATGCGCAGTGTAGAATGCTTTTCTTACCACTACGGACATATGGCGATCAAAGTTTAGATTGCTGTCAACCAATGTTCCCAAGTCTTACACCACTGAGTTTGAGCTTAGAGGGGTGTTATCTATATTATAATTATGAAGGTTGAGAAGGAATTGGAATTATACTGGCTAATAAATCTCAGTTTACTACAAAGCTACGAAACCCCAGGCCTCATAACCCATTGCTACTCTGCCTCTGAAAGCCCTCTTTACAATAGTGTCCTTAGATTCCAGCAAGTTTTATGCTGTCTATCACTTTAGCTAGTACTTAGTTGAATGACTTTTCTGTTGCTTACATTAAGGAAAATGCAGCCTACTATTTGGCATAGAAGGATGAATCCGCGATTGCAGCATCAGTGTTTGATTAGCATGCCTGGGTTCTGGAGGAGTTAACCTGGCAAGAATGTGAGTGAGCAGTTAATGCCAGCTTGCCCACTGTATGAGAGAGGGGAGGTGGGCAGATATCAATTTATTTTATTTTATTTTACATTTGTTGACCGGGCTAGTCTAACTGGATATATGTCCATTTTCAGTAGAGGCCAAGGGACAAAAGCTCCACATAAAACAGATAAAGAAACAGAACATTAAAACTTCAGTTACAGAACATTAAAGTTACAAATAGCTTGACAGACAAAAAACAGGTGTGACAAGGCAATTTAGCATACATGGAATACAGTAGAACATGTAGAACAAACATGAGTTAAGATAACCCTTTTTGATTCCCAGCTCAAGGTTAAGTGTTAGTAACATGAGAACAGACTAATTAAAATAGGATTGGAGAGTTAGTGGGGGGGTCATAAAAGAGACAGAGAGATGTCAATTCTGGCTTTCCTGGGTACAATAAGTACAACTAGAAGGTAGAGAGCTTAAAGTGGCACTAAAGTGAGTAATAGCATAGGAAAAACTGATAAAGATGAAAATGGACAGAGAAAGTCTTAGTCAAGGTTAGTACAGGGACATAGCCAGTGGCTGGTAAGGTGTGATTTGAGTTTCTTTTTGAAAAGTCTAGTAGAGGACAAAGATGTAAGTTCACTAGGAAGTAGGTTCCAACGTTTCCCTACAGTGTTAGAGAAAAGGTAATCTCCTGCTTTATTGTTGGGTTTATGTCCGGATATAAGAAGTTTATTAGCTGAGCGTAGGTTTGAAAGATTTTTATATGGGCTGATTAGACTTGTGAGAATTGGTGTTTTATCTGGGTGATAAAGGGTTTTATGGGCAATAATCAGTTGATGGAATAAGATTTGATTATGCAATTCAAGCCAACCCAGTTGATTCAGATTTTGGCAGTGGTGGGTTCAAAAAGGGGAGCTAGTGGCAAATCTAGCAATATTATCAATGTATGATCATCACCTGCTGGAGTAGAGATGCTTGTTCTTACAGGAATGGAATGGAGGCTCAGCTTATCAAGCAGTGAATAGGTACTGTAGACAAGCTGTGTGTATGGATGCACACACTCCCATGTCAGTATCACAGCCTGCGCTGTGCCAGCAAACTGCTTGGCTACCAGAGAAAGGGTACCATACCAAATAAAAAATCCCAAACCTGTCCAGAATGTCAGCCTCCTGATACTGGCCCTCATTTCTCACTGCCAGAGAGCAGGGAAAGGAAGACTGTTCTGAAGAAATCTCAACAGGGCCCAATGGATCCCCCCCAAGGTGATATAGGTTGCTACTTCTGTCAGCATAGGAGGAATAAGTAAAGTAATAAATAACCTGACTGGTCAGTGCTGAAGATAATGATCAGGCAAGTAATGTGCTAAAAATGTTTTATTTTTATTTTTTTAACTGGAAAAGTCCGACTTGGAACGAAGCCAATTTTCAGCGGTGGCCCAGGGAGAAATGCTCCAGATGCATGTCTTTGTAACATGGGAGGAAACCGGAGCACCCAGAGGAAACCCACACGAATGCAGGGAGAACATGCAGACTCCACCCCAGCCAAGAATTGAACCGGGTAACCTCTTGCTGTGAGGCGACAACACTTCCGCTGCACCACTGCGCCGTCCAGTCCTAAAAACAAATATTAAAAAGCACTTCTGCATACTGGCTCACTTTATGGGACTACTGACCATGCAGTTGTTACCACCATAGCCCAGCTTAAAAAAAAAGTCCAGTTTAGACTTGTGGTAGGCCAGCTGTCCTCACAAGCTGTTTCTTTTTTTGGTCTTATCAGATTACTTAATTGGCTATTCACTGATTTTATGCCACTGTCATGGAAAGAAACAAAACATATCATAACTTGTCAAGACTGAAAAAATTAAACACCATGCACTGTCTTCACTCTGGCATTGTTTACTATGCTTTAAATTATTTAACTATCTGTCACTAGAGATACACAAAACCCCATTAAAACAAAAAAGGGTATCATCTGTTCTATTTATATTGATAAAACAGTCAGAAGACTTCAGAACTTGTAGAAGCTGGCCTGCCTATCTTTTGGAGTCATTGTGTAGTAGTAGTAGGAGTAGTAGTAGTAGTAGTAGTACTAGTAGTAGTACTAGTAGTAGTAGTAGTAATAGTAGTAGTAGTAGTAATAGTAGTACAATGTTTACTTAATGAAGTACACATCAAGAAAATTGTGCAAATTTGATAACAAGAATAAAATGATGATGTTTTTGTACTAACTGATTCACCCCAAAGTCAAACGGAATACATCCTTAATGTTGTCTCTCTCTAAGGCCAAGAACACTGCATCAGTGTGTCCAGGATTCCTTCTAAATAGCATGAAAGATCACCTCTGGAATTGCTATTTAACTGTAGCCTCCAAACAGGCTCCATGTGTCATGAATGGAGAACAGCAACAGTCATCACTCTACACAATGGTGGGCCATCTACAGACTCTGGAGACTACAGACCTATGTCTTACCAGTCTGATATGCAAAGTCATGGAAAGAATTATCATAGAAATGATCAATAATAGGTAGCCTCCAGACACTAGACCCAACTCAACTTGGTATTGTAAAGGGCAGATCATAGCTACTCAACTTGGAGGACTTCTTTGAGAAGGTCATCAAAGCAATGGATGAGGGCAGAATGGTTCATATTGCCTGCCTTGACCTGGCCAAGACATTTGACACAATATTCCATTATGCTGAACATCTCAAGAGTTTAGGTATAAACCCGTATGTCACCCAGTGGATAGCCAGCTGGCTCACAGACATTACCCTGGAAGTCAGAATTGGGGGATTCACCTCTACAAAGAGGCCAGTCACATGTGGAGTCCCTCAGGGATTGGTCCTGGAATCGCTCCTTTTTGGCATTTATTTCTCTGCAGTCAAGGGCAATGCCAATGGCCTCTGGCTGATTAAATTTGCAGATGATTGGAAATTAGGAGCAGTCATAGAATCTCCCACTGACACAAATGCTCTCCAGAAAGGGTTGACAGACAAATAACTGGTGTCAGAGACATGGACTAAAACTAAATGCCAAGAAATGCATAATAGTACCCTTTGGGAAGTCATTCACCCCTAGAAACTATATTGGCAACATACCCCTAAGAGCTGACCCAGTAGTCAGGGACTTGGGGACACACGCAGACAGTAATCTAGCCTTTGATCATCATGTGTCTACAGCAGTGAAGAAATTATTGTACGTTGTACAACTTATAAACAAAGGTATGGCATCTAGGTCCAAGGAAGTCATTGTTACACTGTATTCAGCATTCATTAGACATATCATTGAGTACAATGCCCCCTTTGGTATGTACCTAACCCTTTGGTGTGTACCTAACCAGAGATATCCAACAATTGGAACGTCCACAGAGGTTCCTCACTGAAAGAATACAGGGCATAAGTAACATGTCCTTTGCAGTCTGCCTCAAAGCCCTATCCCTATATTCTGTCTCCTACAGGCTGGTGAGGGGATATCTATGCCAGGCATACAAGGCATTGTCAGACCACACCGTGATGGACCTCCTGCATATCCTCAAAACAAACAGCACCAGAAATGCCCATTCCAAAGACTTAAACCTTTATGTAAATAGAACCTGCTTTAGAAACAGTTGCGTATTCCAGACACTGCCTCTTTTCTGGGACAGGCTCATGTGTCATCCATGAGAAGCAGAGTTCCTCCCTAATCCAGTTTGAGGGTAACATGGACAACTGGATGGAGAACAGGAAATTCATCCCTGGTTTGGCACCTATGTCTCTAATGGGTACAGACAGCCTGTAAATGGTTCACCTCCCAGGCCCGTTTGTAAATGTTTCATCTCCCAAGAGCCTGCTTACACTTATCAAGGGTACCGGAATTTGTCAGAAATTTGGGATGCATGGCTAGACTTAAAAAGGCTCTTGTGGTCATTAGCCTAGTAAACACCTATGCACCTTCATAATTCCTTTAATATAATGAATAGCTTGCTAAAACAGGAATCTGTTCTTTCAAAATGCTTTTTGTCCAGTAGACTAAATCTTTCTGATCCAGTGGTACTGGCATCTCATTCAGCATCAATCCATAGGCCTGGATAAATATATTTTCCTGTTTCCATATCTAGATGCTGTCAATATGAATAGTGCCATCCTACTGCTTTCATCTAGTGTGGTCTCTGCATTGGCCTATTTCCACCTAAAACTGTCCTAGTTTTTAGCCATCTTACTGTTGCAGAGGCTATTTCCCTTTGCTATGTTGTCACCTAGGTTCAGCTAGCATGTCAGGTGTCAGTGGACTAGCTGGAGTAAACAGTAGCCTTAGATCAACTCATCAATCTCAGGGTGAGGAATGGGGAACAGTTACTGATGGATTGCTTCCCAGAGGAAATACTGAAACAGGAATATAAAAATTATTTCAAAGAAACAATCAGACACCATGTTGTGCATTCACTGTAATAGAGTGTATGCACACTGATATCACTGTGTGCTTACATCCAGAAGGAAATGATGCAAACTAACAAGTCCAACCACATTTCTGCATGAAAGCTATCATCTGTTGTTTCTTGAGAGTAGCTTGGTTTATAGTAGTCAGATAAGGATAGTGATGAATAAAATATACTAAAAATGATGTATACTAAACAAAATATTCAAAATAACTGGACTACTGGTCTAGTGGTCAGATGAGCACTACAGTGAAGTAGTTCAAGGCTTTATTACATTTGATCATTTTAAGTCTTATAAAAGTATTCAGAGGTACTATTAGCTCCTGATATCACCTGAGTATGCTGCCCAAGAAGCTCTTGTCAAAAACAAAAACAAAAATTTGTCTAGAAAAATATTGAGGACAGGTCATGGATAATACTACTATTCACAGTCTTCACAAATGACCTCCATACCTCCACACAGCATGCATCTATAATTCAGTATGCAGATGACACTACCTTAATCTGTGCTGCACAAAACATTCCCACCCTCCTGCAAACAACTCAACTAGCATTCTCTGACGTTGAAAACTACCTTACCAAAGCCCAACTTATCCTCAATCCAAAAAAAATTCAGCTTATGATTATAACCAGTTCTAACAAAAACACTAACAGTCAATTCACTATCTACTCCACTAACGCTACTCCAATTGCTCCAGTGGCACAGGCTAAGCTATTGGGAATAACCATAGACTCCCACCTAAAATTTGATAGTCATCTCAACTTAACTATTAAAAAAGTACATGCCAAACTGGGGTCGCTCTACCGTATCAAACCATTTCTTACCAACAACACAAGATCAGCCATTACTCGCTCCCAACTTCTATCCACCCTACTCTATGCATCTCCCATTCTGGCTAATCTCAACAAAACTGAACTAAGCAAAATGGAAGCCTGCTATAACAGAATTGCCTGCTTTGCTGCAAATTGCTCATATAGAACTCATCCCTGTACTGCTTTGAGACAGCTCCACTGGCTTGAACTGCCCAACCTCCTAACCTACAATCAGCTCTGCCTCTGTCATTCTATCTATTACCTCCCCAATAAGTGTCCTGCCCTCAAACACCTAGTACAACGTCACTCAGTCAAAAGGCCTCTTAGATCATCAAGCAAACTACTACTAGAAGTCACCAACAGCTACAATAGCTTTGGAGATGCACTATATAGTAGTTCGGTGGCTAAAAAATGGAACTCTATCCCTACAAGCATTCAAAACACATCATCCAAAGCCTCCTTTAAAGACCTCATCAGGCAACATCTCAAGGAAAAGTTGGCAGTGCCATGATTGCTCCCCAGGCTAGTGAAAGCAGATAACACATACAAACAAAATCTAGAGCACTTGGTAATAGTTTTCAATCTTACTCACAAACACTGGCTAATCTACAATATATGTACTGTACCTGTGTACTATGTATGCATTCTACCTATGTTCCAAATTTCAGCTGTACACCACAAATCTATTAATTACCTTTATTTTAAAATTAATATTTTTTGTTTGTTCTCTCCACTGTAACTGTTTATGTGCCGCATACCACTGTAAAAACATGTCTCCTGTAATTTGTGTGTATACTGATCATGTCTAAATAACTAAATTTTTCTGTAATTTTTCTTTGTGGAGCTTTTCTCCCTGGGCCTCTGCTGAAAAAGGGTCTTTTCGGCTCAGTCAGACACCCCCGGTTAACAAATATAAAATAAAATAAAAATACCAGCACATTAGGAGCCAAGTACATGGCATTCCCAGAGTCTACAGTGATGGAAACAACCATAGATCTCATTAGTAGCAAGCAGAATTGTCAACATCAGATCTTGCTGCAGATTTGGAATACCTTATTGTTACCATTAACAAATTAAGCATATAAATGGAGATAATCCAGTTTAATATGCAGTCCCAAATAGAGCAGTTTAAAGATACTGTTGATGAAGTCACAGATTAGACAGCTCAGTTGGAAAGTTCAGTAATAGGTCTATGATTACAGGTAACAACAGCTGATAAACAATTCCTTATTTATTTGACTTTATTCAATGGCTTCTGGAGAAATTAGATGACCTGAAAAATAAGAGACATTGTAACACCCTGTGAATTTTGGGCTTGCAAGAAGGGTGGCTTGTTGGTCTAGGGGTATGATTCTCGCTTTGGGTGCGAGAGGTCCCGGGTTCAAATCCCGGACAAGCCCTAGGCTTTTCACTTACAAATGCCTTCTACCAGCACCTGCAGGACTGCATGGATAAGGCAATCCCAAGCAAAACAAAGACTCTTTGTACCAAAGGCAAGCGTCCAGTCTGGTGGACCCCAGCCATAAACAAACTCTACAACAAAAGAAGGAAGCTACTACAAGATAGAGCAAAATCCTTAAAAGGTAAGACACCCTTGATCACTATAAGTAAAAGAGCTCTCATAAAATCATCCAAAGCAAATTTTGAGAGAAAAATAGCTAAAGACTCAAAAGACAATCATAAGGCCTTCTTTAGCTATGTTAGAAATCTGGGAGGAAACTCCCAGATATGCTCAGAACTAGTTCAAAATGATGTGAAGATTACTGATCCTACAGACATTGCCAACATACTGGCTGACAGGTTCAGTGCAAACTTCTCCCCTCCCCCAAAGGAGAGATATCTATACCAGCGATTGCAGCCCCCAAACATCTCCAACGCCCAAGTGAGAACTGCTCTCTCCAAAGCAAAAACACAGCATCCATGGGACCTGATGGTGTCCCCGGCTGTGTGCTCCACGAACTCAACGAGGAATTAAACCCACAGCTAGGACAGCTGTTTAATCATAGTCTTACCTCTGGATACGTACCCAGAGAGTGGCGCACTGCAACTGTGGTCCCACTTCACAAAGGCGGTGCCTCCACCGACCCTGGAAATTACCGCCCATTAGCTTGACAAGCCTTATCTGCAAAGCCATGGAGAGGATCATAATGGACCTCATAAATAAAGACATAGGGAATTTGCAGACTTTGGATCCATCCCAGTTTGGCTTTGTCAAAGGCAGATCATGCCTTCTAAACTTGGTTGACTTTTTCAAACAGTCACCAAAGCCATTGATGAGGGAAAGGCAGTCCATACAGCCTACCTCGATCTGGCGAAGGCCTTGATACAATACCCCACTCGGGTATCATTGAAAAACTCATCAGCTTAAATGTTAACCCATACATCACAAGATGGGTTGCAAACTGGCTGAGTGACAGAACCCACAGGGTCAGAGTTGCTGGCACCATGTCAGACTCAAAGCCTGTCACAAGTGGTGTACCACAGGGCTCAGTCCTGGGCCCACTCTTGTTTGGCATCTACTTTTCCAGTACAAGCAAACACAGGAGGTTATGGCTGACAAAGTTTGCAGATGACTGCAAACTGGGCGCCATAGTAGAAAACACATCTGACACAGATATCCTTCAGAAGGGTCTCACAGAAACGGATAACTGGTGCCAGAGCCATGGCCTAAAGTTAAATGCCAAAAAATGCATAGTCATACCCTTCGGGAAAAACAAGGTTACCCTAGCTACCAAATAGGTGGCAATCCACTGAGCACAGAAGAAGTTATCAGGGACCTGGGGACCCAGGTTGATAGTAGTCTGTCATTCGACACCCAAGTAGCTAAAGTAGTTAGGAAGACCTTCTACATTGCCCACCTTATCATGAAGGGATTCTCATCTAGATCAAGGGAGGTCATAGTCTCCTATACTCATCACTCATCAGACCAATGATTGAGTACAATGCCCCATTCGGAATGTATCTGACCCGACACTTGCAGCAGCTGGAGAGGCCACAAAGTTCCTCACCAAAAGGATAAAGGGTCTCAAACATCTGTCCTATGCTGCCCGACTGAAAGAACTCCAGCTCTATTCAGTACCGCTTGCTCAGAGGTGACCTTTGCCTAACATACAAGGCCATGTCAAACCCAGATTTAATGAATATGCTTCACCTCAAAAAATCTAGATCCGTCAGAGCCACAAGGACGGGAGACTTAAACCTCGACACGGCTATTAATAGGACGTGCTGGAGGGATAGATTCATCACCCAAAGACTCCCTATGCTGTGGAATAAAATCCCGGTATATGTGAGGCAGAGCACCTCGCTGGCCTTGTTCAAGAGAAATCTTGACCAATGGATGGGAGATCGCAGATATACCCCAGGGATTACCTCAGTGTCACTGCTCAACAGAGGCACAGCAAAATAATGGGTATAGTTCCCCATACTAAAGGGATGGTGTAAACCACAAAACTATGGGCTAGGCTTGTAAATGCCCTCGGGCAGATAGCCTAGTATGAACCTATGAACCTATGAACCTAAGAAGGGGCTGAGCAAAAGGTCTGTTATGCTTTCTTCAGTCCTGCATACTGACCATATTAGGAATGGACTCTAAGCTTATGCTTGAATATGTCTCTCATTCTTTAGTGGCCCCCTCCCTACACACACACACTCACCACCACCCCCAGAGAGTAGGCCAAGACCTATGACTGTAGTATTCTTTTTAATTATAAAAATAGAAAGTCGTACAGACTGACAGGGAGAAAAAGAAACAGGTGTACATAGATAATCAGATAAACTCTGAAAATAATTACTCAAAGATCATAATCAAAAATAGGAAAATGTGGTGGCCTTTAATATCGGCTCTTAGGGCACAGAAAATGTAGAATACAATGCTGGATCCAGCAAAACTGAAGGTAATATTGCCTGAAAGTCTGAAGATTTTCTCAGAGTACGACCAGGCTGTCCAGGTCTTTAAGGGCAAAGAGATGTTTGAGGGAGAAGAGTTAATGAACTCTGTGCTGTAGCATAAAAAGTACAGTTTCACCATCATTCCTCATGTCTCCTGAACCTAGAAAGCAGAAGTCATCTCAGAGGGGCCTTAGTGGATGCAATTCCTGCATCATGCAGGTTCTCTCCCCTTTGCTGTCCATGGTCCTGCCAAGCATCTCATTCTGTTGCACTCCTTATTGTAGGGGTGGAGCTGTAACTTTGCCTTGAAAACATATACGCATGTAGTTCTGTTTTTGTGGTTCAAGGACTAGGATGCCAAGTACCTTGGTAAATTTATATTTCTTTTTATATCGTATGCTAGGTATGCAGAGAAGTAGTACGTTACAGTGAAGTTGTTAAAGATTTCTGTTTAATATTTTTCCAATGGCCTCTTTTTATGAGAGACCCAATGTGACATTCTTACCGTCTAGGGAAAATTTGAAAAAAAAAATCAAGAAACTTCTACTTTATTCACCTATCAAAAGGTGGCACAAGATATTTTACATCCATCTAAGCTACTACCAGCTCAGGCAGATGGGGCCTCATTTAATATCTCATTCGAAGGATGGCATACTCAGGAGCTCAGCACTCCCCCTTATGCTGCACTTTAGTGTCAGTATTGAAAAATGAATCCACTTGCCTGTTGTGGGAAAAGTACCCACCGCCTTCTGATCTTTCTGCACCAGAGGTGAATACTCTGCTTGCTGAGCCACTAACACATGTAGGCACATGTGACACGGTAATATGAAAAACTCTTTGTTTAGGATGCTTAGTGATATTTTGCAGAGGAATCATAATGGCCCTTGTAACCTCTAATGCCCCTTGTACCCTTTAGTGATAAGACAGATACTTCTACCCTTCTTGTACTGGTTGCTTTAGAGGCTGTGAAGAGTGTACTGGGAGAAGATGTTGTCCTGTTGTGCTCACATCTGGAAAAAATGCAGGGCTTTGCATAAGTTTATTTGAGGGAGCCTCATTATGTATTACTGAGAACTTCACTGAAACTGAATGGGGATCTCTAGCTAACCAAGTTTTCAAATCATCTGAAAAAATGCCAGGATTTGCATAAGCTTATTTAAGGGAACTCATTGCATATTATTTTACCTTCATGGAAACTGGATGGGGATTTCTACCTAACCAAGTTTGCAGATGACTGCACACTTGGTGTCATCTTGAAATCTCCCTCTGATACACAGAAGTTCAAACTGGAACTCACACATATCAACAACTGGTGCTTAAAACAGAGCAAAACTAAATGCTAAAAAATGCAATATCACTGCATTTGTTAAACAATTCCCTCAGCCATCTTATAGTATGGACACCATCCCACTTCAAAATAAAAGTGTAGTGAGACTTTGGGACATGGATAAATAATTTTGAGCGGGATTTTGCCTTTGTCCATCATGCAACTGTGGTCAAGGAAATCTTTTTACCTGGCACAGCTGATTGCAAAAGTTATTTCATCAATATCCAAGGGGCTTCTTAGACCCCTATATTCTGCAATGATCAGACTTATTATCCAATATAATGCCCCCTTTAGGATATATGTCACTAAGCATATCCTGCAGTTGGAAATACCTCAGAGGTTCAAAACTAAAATGATTACAGGTCTGAAAGACAAGAGATACCAGGAGAGGTTGGAAGCATTTTCCTTTTATTTGGCATCCAGTACACTCCTTAGGGCCCTCAGTGAACTTGCCTTTCAGGCTATTAGGGATCCAGTTGTTTAATGCATCTTATATCTTCACAAATCAAACAATCCCACTAACATGTGGTGGAGAAAGATCAAGCAATGCTTACCCCTTATCTTCAACAATCTTCCCCTCCAAATTAAGCAATGTAGTACACTGTATTCCTTCAAAAAGAAATTACACAAGTGGGTGGGTTTCCATAAATTTGCCCCTGATTGATTGGCCTGTTGCTCCTTGAAAAGATGGTAGGAGGGAATACAGGCAAGGTGTAAATGGCCTCCTTGTCCACTTGCCTTGCATTTTGTATGGTTCTATGATTCTATAGTGTTACTACTCTTTGTTAAGCTCTTCCATCACAGGTTCTATGAGGAACAATAGAATTGAGATGACTGAAAAATCCTTGCTGAAATCCTGTTAAGATTTTTTTAGGATACTGAAATCCCCTGTGTGTAGTATGTTGTTGATGAGGTATACATTCAAAGGTCTAAGAAACTATGCTTTAAAATGTCAACAGCTCAGAACCTCATTGAGACCTAGTAGTGACACATATCATTGGTATTATTCTAGATGAGACCTCTCTGATGTGTCAGGCATATCTAGGATCTTGATGAAGCATCTGTTCATCCTCTATGAACTTTCAGCCATGGGTCTTGACTATCTTACCTCTTACCTTTTGGGTTGCATGCAAGACAGTAGTTTTAGACATTAATTATTCCTTGAGAAGATCCTACATGGAAGAGAAGTACTTGCTTGAAGTTCAGTCTTTCCAGACCAAAGTATTGAGAAGTCAACCTAATTTGAGTCCCTTCCCCACTGCTGGCCTTTCTGCAATCAAAATTTCAGACTGAAGCAAGATGGAATTTATGCCTAGAGTGCAGAAAGTTGGGAATGATTTTCAGCATTCATCTCTCACTTAACGACCAGTTGACAGCTGTTGTCTGAAAAACATTGTCAGAATTAACAACCTTACTTTGTCAGGGGGATCTCTCTAAGGTTTTGCATTCTTTGCTCTGCTTACAACTGAACTACCAAAACTTTAACTGTTACTAGCCATTGCAGACCTTGAGTTCCTTCAATGAATGCATAACTCAGTAGCCCATTTCTCAGTGACATCATCTAGGTTTGAAAGTATCACTCCATTGCTTCAAAGTCTACCCCACTGCCAGTGGGCTTAAGGGTCTTTTATAAGGTTTTGGTACTTCTGGAGCATGTCCTACATGATGCAGATCCTGTTTATCTCAAAGAGCTGCTTGTCCCTCATCAGCCATTTTGCTTATTCATCTCAGCTGACATAGGTGTGACAGTGATTCCTAACATGCAGTCAGAATGCTCTGGAGTGCATTTCCTTGCATACTGGGTATGTTGCCCATACAATTAACCAGGATTCCAGATTACACGTACTACTAAAGCTGGATACATTAAGAAGTCCCTTAAGGCACAGCCATTTCACTTATAATACTTCAAATGATTACTTAGCAGTTATCCACTGACTTCAGGAACTTTATGTCATATTGTTTTGTATTTAATGTACACTTTATTTGTACTCTGTTACATGCTTAGCTTTCAAACATGTAAGTCATTTATTCATTCATCCATCCATCTGCATTATACACTGCATCAAAGAGACTTTAAAAGGAGACAATAAGAACTGAGTGTATTAAACTTATAATACTTTCAATTAATATCAAATGGCCATTTTTTTTTTGTTTAAATAAATCAAAGACCATTGGCCACAAAAATGAAAATTATAAAAATCCATGCCAACAAATTAGAGTTTTTGGCTTATGCCTTCAAGGATTAAAATACTAATGCTTCAAACAGCTTTAAACAAATGCACAAATTTAAAAACAACAAATCACATAAATATTGCATTAACTATCAAAGGTACATATATAATTACTCAAAAATGCTATATATACATATATAAATACATTTGTGTGTGTATACATATAAATTTAAATAAATATATATATATATATATATATATATATATATATATATATATATATATATATATATATATATATATATATATATATATATAGGGCTACTTTGAACCACCAAAATTAAATTTCTGTGAGCTTCATTTACCCAGCTCCACTTCTCTGAAATGTCATTATACCAAAAGCACAAACTGCCGAAATCCTTTCCCCATGAAAGGAACCACTTGGCCACCATGGTGAACTTTCCCCTTTCATCAGTATAGTGCGATCTCGGAGTTGATATATTTAAGTAGGGGGGGGTGTGGGTGGTGTAGGGTTTAGTTTTGGTCCATTTAGGTTTTTTTGCCATGATGGCCAAGTGGTTCCTTTCACAGGGAAAGGATTTCGGCAGTCCGTGCTTTCATTTTAATGACGCTTTGGAGAAGTAGAGTCGGGTAAGTGAAATTCAAAGAAATGAAACATCGGTGGTTCATATATATATATATATATATATGCAAATTGCCTAGCTGTTTGCTTCATACAGCACTTGCTGCATGGGCACTCAACCTGTACACCACTGCTGTCTGATAGCAATTCTTACTTCCAGGAGCATGAAAAGAATGTGAATTAATGTAGCCTTTAGATCTGCTATCTTTATAACAACAAAGTGAACAACCATTGCAGTCATTATTAACCATATTGTCCTGGGTAAATAAACTATGAACTACCAAGTTAGATCTGCTGTCTCTGTAACAACAAAGTGAACAACCATTGCAGTCATTATTAACCATATTGTCCTGGGTAAATAAACTAAGAACTACCAAGTTAGATCTGCTACCTCTGTAACAACAAAGTGAACAACCATTACAGTCATTATTAACTATATTGTCCTGGGTAAATAAACTATGAACTACCAAGTTAGATCTGCTATCTCTGTAACAACAAAGTGAACAACCATTACAGTCATTATTAACCATATTGTCCTGGGTAAATAAACTATGAACTACCAAGTTAGATCTGCTATCTCTGTAACAACAAAGTGAACGACCATTACAGTCATTATTAATTATATTGTCCTGGGTAAATAAACTATGAACTACCAAGTTAGATCTGCTATCTCTGTAACAACAAAGTGAACGACCATTACAGTCATTACTAACTATATTGTCCTGGGTAAATAAACTATGAACTACCAAGTTAGATCTGCTATCTCTGTAACAACAAAGTGAACAACCGTTACAGTCATTATTAACCATATTGTCCTGGGTAAATAAACTATGAACTACCAAGTTATCTGCTATCTCTGTAACAACAAAGTGAACAACCATTACAGTCATTATTAACCATATTGTCCTGGGTAAATAAACTATGAACTACCAAGTTAGATCTGCTATCTCTGTAACAACAAAGTGAACAACCATTACAGTCATTATTAACCATATTGTCCTGGGTAAATAAACTATGAACTACCAAGTTAGATCTGCTATCTCTGTAACAACAAAGTGAACGACCATTACAGTCATTATTAACTATATTGTCCTGGGTAAAAAAACTATGAACTACCAAGTTAGATCTGCTATCTCTGTAACAACAAAGTGAACAACCATTATAGTCATTATTAACCATATTGTCCTGGGTAAATAAACTATGAACTACCAAGTTAGATCTGCTATCTCTGTAACAACAAAGTGAACAACCATTACAGTCATTATTAACCATATTGTCCTGGGTAAATAAACTATGAACTACCAAGTTAGATCTGCTATCTCTGTAACAACAAAGTGAACAACCATTACAGTCATTATTAATTATATTGTCCTGGGTAAATAAACTATGAACTACCAAGTCTGAAATCCAAAGGGCCACCTATATGAAATCTGTAGCTTTAGATTTGAAAAGTATGCATCTGAAATAATAATATTATAAAAGTAATTCAAAGTACATATAACTCCCTCAATAAAAGAAGTATATCTACTCACAAAATACATTTCTTCTTTCTTCTTCTTCATATAAGCAGTCCACCTAAAGTTCATGTTACTGCTTTAAAATTGATATTATCTACTCACCTTCTCCAGTGAATAATGCAATTGCACATATGTATATCCTCGTATAAGTAATCTAGATACTATACCTTTTGCCACCTTATAAAATTCTAAATCTTCAGAACACAACCTTCTAGCTTTAAAAAAAATTCCCCATATTGAAGGGAAGCTTTTGTGGATTATGGGTACTAAATGCAAACAAGAAGATATTTGTAGCAGTAGGTAGACTCCCTAAAGAGAGTAGTCTGTATGTGACCCTCCTTAAAGAAACATCCAAATAACCAGTAGTGGTGGTACTCAATTTATATGTAACATAAAAAATGTATTCCTTTCAATGCATTCCATAAATTCCACAAAATCACAAACATTTCTTTTAAATAAAAAAATCATATACATATATATATATATATATATCTTATGAAAAACATTATGCTGAAAATACCAGAATACATACAAGTCATTTCAAAACTAGCTATAAGTAAATTAGCATAACCTGGGGCAAACCTAGCCCCCACAGCTGTTTTTCAAATCTGTCTATAGTAAGATCCATTGACATAAAAATATAGTAAAATCAATTATTATCAAGACTAAATTGAATTACTTGCAACATCCTTAATATAAAGCTGAATAGAATCTAATCCTGTGTCATAATCTATGGAAGAATATAAACTGCAAGCATCTACTGTACCAAAGAAAACAGTTACGGCAGTCTACTTTCATTATCTGCTGCAAAACATTCTTACTGTCTCTAACATATGATCTTAACTGAATGACATAAGATTGCAACACAAGATTCACAAGTATAGCTAAACTCTTCGAAGGCCCCTCCCAACCTGTGAAACAATAGATCTTGGTGGGGGCAGTAACACTTTTATGTACCTTAGGTAAAGCATAGAAAACTAGTAGCCTGGAATTACACATCAATAACTTGTCTTCCATACTTTCTGAAATGCATTTATTCTGTTTCATTGAGTCAACCAATAAACTAACATCTGACTGTATACGTATTTTTAATATTTTTCTTAATTTCTTATTCATAATGACATGCTGAATAATAAAAATGTTGGTATGGGATATGGCACAGAAACTTGGAACAGTCCTGAGTTGCATAAAAAAAAACAAAAGGCAGAGGTGTAGGTGCATGGCTATTCTTTCATGATCCTACTACTAATATCCCATCACATTGAAACAACTGGACATCTTGAATATAAAGAGATCAGTCTGGTGTTACAGTGTGCACTTGTGATATCAAAAAGATAATTACTGCATAATCCTTCTCCTTGCTCTTATTTCCAACAGGGTTTTGGCCACAGAATGTAGCAAGAACAACAATCACTATTGGAGATGTTAATGAAGCACCAGTGTTCGCACAAAAGAGCTACACTGCAAGGATCTTCAACACTGTGCCATACAAATTCCCTGTAATTAAAGCTGAGGTATGGTTTTGATTTCAGTTGTGTTATAATTATTATTTATTTCTAAATGCTAATGAAGATACATGTAATCCAGCAACATTTTTGCTGTCTTGTGCATTTCTGTGACTGTGGGCATTAACATTAAGCATACCAGAGGGGCTAACTTGAGATATATTATGTCTGCATTGATAGCTGGGTTTTTGTTTGTGACAATGGTGTCTAGACTAGGTTCAGGTAATGTGTCAGTCTATCATAATATAGAGTGTACAGGTCAGAATGCATCATCCAGTGATGCTTATCCTTCTCCTGGGACTTTCGACAAATTTCTGCAGTGAGAGAACTCTCTAGTAGACACTAGTGGTATTGTCTCTGCTTAGTAGCAAATGCCACTGCTCAAAATGGGTACAGCATTAAGTGCCTTTCCAGGGTCCATTTCTGCAAAAACGGGGATTACAAAAATAGTGACACCCTCTGTGTGATGCAGCACGTGACAAACCAGTCAGTCAATTGTTGACTGTCCATGTCCCTACTTAATCTGAACTGTGAAGTCAGGTTTACACAAATGGTTAGTGGCATCACATAGAAAAGCATCTGTATCTGTCAGAGCAGGGGAGGAAGAAGGAGTATCTGTCTTTAGGCACAGATCTGCTCAATTCCTCTTTGGAAAATATCATTAATTTGGAAAGTGACAGCAAAGAAACCAGAAGTATAAATGACAATCCAGCTCCGCTCACCCTCTCTGTTTGTGTGTATACCAGATCACAGGTGATAGTGATGGAATATATTGAAATTGTAGTACCAGTAAGAAATGAGACAGATTAGTATCAGTACATACTTTAACTTGTACAGCAGCAAAGCACCAACAGAAAAAAAGAAAACCCTGCAAAAATTGATTGATAAAGGATAATGCACCTCCCAGAGCAAATGGTTAATGAAAATGTAATACAATAAATAATGACTACAGCACATCACGTTGGAGGAAACAGGTGAATGACAGCAGGCCACCCTCTTAGGGAGGGTTAGCTGTGTTAACATTCAGATTACAACTCCACCATTATTCAGGGTGATTTATACAGCCATTGAAATGCTTCCTATATATGCTGAACAATATGAACAACTGAAAGTGGTGCAACTGATGCAAGACATCTGGGCATTTATGTCTGTAACTTGGTTATGGGTATTTTGTACCGAAATCTGGGAAATCAGGACAGTGCACTGGTGCAGCGGCAGCGTTGTCGCCATACAGCAAGACGTTCTCTGGTTCGATTCTCGGCTGGAGTGCCTTCTGTGTGGAGTCTGCATGTCCTCCCTGCATTCATGTGGGTTTCCTCTGGGTGCTCTGGTTTCCTCCCACATTACAAAAACATGCGTCTGGAGAGTTTCTCCCCAGGCCGCTGTTGAAAATTATCTCCGTTCCAAGTCGGACTTTCCCAGTTAACAAATGTTAAATAAATAAAAAAATTAAATTTGCACACAGATACCAACAGAAAACTGAATGTGTTATGCAGTAAGTCAGTGCGGAAAGCTTTTTCTAATCTTGGAATACAAAGGAAATATTTTTCTGTGATGGAATCTACAGCTGTAATAACAAAAAGCAATGTGATTGTATTAACAGGAAATAGAATATTAAGGTTTGCAGCACTCTGCATAATCTGAAGAAATATGCAAGTTTCTGATGTACCCAGTATTGCTAGTTGTTCTTGCTCTGCATTGGCAAGTTAACAGCCAATACAGTTGTTTTTAAAAAGAGAAATTGTGAAAAAAGATGAGAACAGTGAATCTGAATATGGAGTTGGACTAGACTACATTTTTCTCGAGTTTGCCTTCATAGATACTCTCTCCCTCTCCCACCCTCTCAATAATCATATTTAGGAGACTCTAAGAGATAATTGTGGATTAAACTTATAGTTTCATGGTTTCATAGTAGGCTGTTGACCCTGGAGGATCTTTACAAGCCTAGCCATGTATTCCCATGATTTTTTAACCTTTGTAATTTACATACAAATAATCCTGAGCAGGCAGACCCCTTAAATTTTAATCTTTTAAATAAGGGATATAGTGCTATTCCTTGTGTGAGTTCTGTAATTATGAAGGAAGTCTTGTTTTATAGGAGTAAACTTTCATTAATACTAATATATGTTGTGACGTGTAAGTATAGTTAAGCAGTTTTGTTATATTGTTATTATTGTGTAGGTTGTGGATGTAGAAGTGGGGGTGGGGAAGGTAGAAAATTGTGGGCATCTGGCGAAGATGGGGATGTTATTGCATGAAAGCAAGGGGGAAGGGGAACATTAATAAGGTATTCAGGCTGTGAGGCAGCAGTGTGCTTTAAAGATTTGTATAGTGGGAAATGCAAAATATGCTGGACATCTGAAAGTCTAGAAAGAGAATAGGAAGTTCAAGAAAACTAATTTGATTTATTAAGATGTTGGTGGTGAAACCTGAAGGCTACGCCTATACAAGTACAGAAGTGAAAGCATGTGAACTTGTAGAAGTACAACCTTTAAAATGGTTTGTGAGAGGAAAGACTTTGCCATCTCATTGACAGTGGTGGTAGGAAGAAGACTGTGTGTGGTTCAAGGAAGATGATGCCTGGTTCAAGGTGCAGAATGAGCATTGGGTATGATGTTGATAGAAAGAGTTATAGGCTACGAACACTGGGGACAAGACAGATATAAGGGGGCTAATACAGACAATGGTGGTATGTAGTTTGAGATGGGAGAAAACAGAGAAGGAAAGCTCTTCATAGTGGATATAATTGCCAAAGATTATTTACTTAAGAAGACTTTCAGGATTTTGGCATTTCTATGAATGAGCCATTTAGCAGGATCTTGGAGGAATAGTTGTGGAGAAAAGGGAAAGCAGTGCAGTTGTAGAAAGAGAAAATATGTTAATTGTTCTTGCAAGTGCAAGGGGTGACTTAAGAAGAAGAAGAAGAAGAGTAGTTTATCATTTTAGGAGATAGTTCCAGTGCCAAGGAACAATGGGGTAAGAAAAACAGTATTGAGTTTCATCACTGCTGGGTCAGGGAGTGAGCTAAGGCAAGGAGGTATGTAGTTATTGGTGCAGCTCTATGAGTGAGATAAGGAAAGGCGACATGTCTTTATAGGTGAGTCTCAGGAAGTGACCTAAGGAAAGGGTATATGTCTTTATAGGTGCGTCTCAGGAAGTGACCGAAGGAAAGGGGACATGTAGTTATAGGTGCATCTCAGGAAGTGACCTAAGGAAAGGGGACATGTAGTTATAGGTGTGTCTCAGGAATTGAGCTAAGGAAAGGGGACATGTAGTTATAGTTGTGTCTCAGGAATTGACCTAAGGAAAGGGGACATGTCTTTATAGGTGCGTCTCAAGAAGTGACCTAAGGAAAGGAGACATAGTTATAGGTGCATCTCAGGGAGTGACCTAAGGAAAGGGAGAATTTAGTTAATGGCACAGCTCAGAAAGTGAGACAATGAAAGGGGATATTTTATTATTGGTGCAGAGCTATTTCATGGGGCATGTAGTTATTTCTGCAGCATGGGGAATAAGCTAAGGAAAGGGGCATGTATTTATTGGTGCAGCACAGGGGAGTAAGCTAAGGAAAGGGGCATATAAGTATTGGTGCAGCTCAGGGAATAAGCTAAGTAAAGGGTGTATGTAGATATTGATGGATGGTAAGAAAGAAAACATTGGTGTATGAAGTCTTATATGGTAGAGAAAGGTTGAATCTCAGTCAAAATTGAACAGAAGTGCTCAAGTGGAAATTAGACAGATGTATAGTGAGTGAAATCACAGAAGGCAGCAGGCTCAGATGAGGTCACAGCATATATAATAAAGATGTTGGGTAAGATAGGAGAGAAATGGCTCATGAGGGTACTCATAGCAGTGTGGAGAGAAAGACATATCCCAAATGACTGGAGAATAAGCATAGTAATGTCAGTGTTCAAAAAGAAAGGGGGTATCCAAAATTGTGGGCTGTACAGAGGTATCAAACTCTGCCACACTGCAGGGAAGTTCTAGAGAGGTTGATTGACAAATGAATATGCAGAGTATTAGAAAGTAAGATGGGAAATGAGCAGTCTGAATTCCAATCTGGATGTAGCACAATTGACCCAATGTTTATTATGAGACAGATAGCTGAGAAGCAACTAAAGATGAGAAAAGAGTCCAACTGGGCACTCCTAGACTTGGAGAAAGCATATGACAGGTTACCAAGGAGTGTGATTTGGGCAGTACTATGGTTCTTCAAAGCCCCAGAAACATTGTTAGAATTAGTACAGACTATGCACAAGGACACAATGACTCAAATATGAACAGTGTTCGGTCTCACAGAGGGATTCCCAGTGGGAGTGGATGTGCGTCAGGGTTCAGCTCTGAGCCCACTGCTGTACATACTGGTGATGGATTACATCAGTAAACAGGCTGAAAGGGACAGATAACAATGTTGCTGTGTGCAGACAATGTTGCATTATAGTCAGACTCTGAGCAAGAACTTCAGCAAAGGATAGGGTAATGGAATGCAAGACTGAAGGCATATGGGATGAAACTGAATACAGATAAGACAGCTGTAATGGCTGCAAATGGGGGAAATCAGAAAAAGGAGAGAATTGAGATATAAGGGGAAAATAGTGAAACAGGTCAATAGCTTCACGTATCTGTGATGAGTGGTTGAGGAGAAGGGAAGTCTGAATGAGGAGGTCAAAACTAGAATTAGAGGGTCTGCAGCTAACTGGTACAGAGTGGCAGGGGTAGTATATGATAGAAGAATGCCAAACAACCTGAAATGTAAGGTGTATTAAATAGTGGTACAATCAATACCACTGTAAAGTACACAAGCCTGGGCATTAAAGGTAGAGCTCTTAAGGAAGGATGCACATTGTGAGACAGACAAAAAAAATTAGGATGTAGGAGCAGAAGCCAAAGTAGCTCCAGTTGTAGAAAAGGTCAAAGAGAACAGATTGTGGTGGTTCATACGCATGTGCAGAAAAGCAGAAGACAGTCTGGTGAAGAAGATTTGGGACAGACAGGAAGAAGGCAGGAGGAAACAAGGGCATCCAGCAAAGAGGCAGATGGATTGTGTGAGGGAAGATCTGTGACAGTCAGGCATGAATGTCAAAAAAGGTAGGAAAGTGGCATCGAATAGAGAGAGATGGAGATAGTTAATATGACACCTCGTGCAGAAAATGAGAAAAAGGGGGTTGATGATTATGATGATGATGTATAGTAAGTGATACTGGGTAAGCCTTTACAATGAAGTACAGTAGCTGGAAGGAGGAGGTGAAGAGTGTGGTTAATTTGGTGATTGCTTGGAGGGCTGGTGAAGTCAAAAGGATGAGGGAGACTGGAATTGTAGGAATGATCAGCAGTGCAGAGGGTGTTAATGTTAGTAGTGAGCCTGAACGGGATACTAGAGTGTGATGAGTGGGGTGTACTAGTGGGTGGTGTGTATGGCAGGGAACATGGGGTGAACAAATGAGTTTCAAACAACTGGATAACTCGGTGGGACTGCTGCAGTAGGGGTACATAAATATGGGTAAAAAGAAGGCTCACTAACATATGAGAATATTTAGTTTTAGTTATTTAGGAATTACAGACCTGAGAAGGATGGGTAGGTGTGAATTTACCCCTGTAGTATGCAGAATGGCACCCCTTCTTTATTTTGGGGCTTAACTGGCTAGGCGTCTCAATGTTCTTCTAGACAATGTGCTTTGCATATAGCTGTGAACGTATAAATTCTATGAGGGATGACAGTGTATGTGAGAGGAGGAAGAAAATGCAGTTTAGTAGAGCTTATTGAGGGAGTGGTAACAGAGACAGAAAGAGTATAGTGGAGTAATAGTGGAATTCAATGAGAGACTCAGAAACCTTTTACTGATGTTATATTATTGTGAATTTGCCAAACTGTGATCTGCTAATGCTCAGTTCTCTGTTTTGTCCATGTGTCTGATAAGAACATTTATTGAAGTTGTATGTATAGTAGTACAGTTGTTATCTTTAACTAATGTTTATAGTTTTCACTAAAATTCTCAAACCTTGTTAAACAGAATTTGTCATTTTGGCCCATGCTTTGAAACAGTATTACTGTCATTTTCTGACAAGTGATTATTGTATTACAATTCACTTCTAATACATTTGTAACACAAGCATCTTATATAAATTAGTTTGATATTCAAAGGATATATCATTCTTTACATAACTCCAGCTGGCTATGCTGGCACTAGCCCATATCATCACATCTCTCCCCACTTCGAAGACTCAAGCTAGTTTTTCAAGTGACCCTTGAGAAATGTAGCTAGAAAGAAATAAGCCTGTCTGGGAATACATTATCCCATACCATATCTTGAGATTCCATCTGCCTTGGCATTGCTGACCCCACTACAGTGCTGCACCATCATATCATATGCCTGCAATCCTAAGCTTCACCTTAATAATTTGGCATTTTGCTGGCTGGCTGTATGTAGCCATAGATCCCCCTCTGACTCATCCTCCCTCCTACTGCAAATACTTAGCACAAGTGCCTCCCTGTCATGGTATAGCTTCATCATTTTAACATGGTACAGTTTGTGCCCCTGCCTTCTGCTTAGCAGTTCTACCATGTGGTTAACATCACTGACCATCCTTACCACTTTGAAGGGTCCCTCCCAACCTGCCTGCAGCTTATTGTGTCTAACAGGAATGATCACCATCACCTGCTGTCGCACAGCATACTCTCTGGCTCGATCATTCCTGTCATACCAAACTTTTTTTCTGCTGTTGGGTTCCTGCCAGTTTCTCCTGGACCAAGCCCATGAGCCCCCTGAGTCTTGTCCTTAGGTTTAGGACATATGCCACAACAGATTCCTTGTGGGATTCACACTCACTCTCCCATTCATCATGAATCAAATCTAAAGGTCCCTTCACCCTATGTCCAGACAGCAACTCAAAGGATGAAAAACCTGTGGTTTCCTGGGGTGCCTTTCTGTAAGCAAACAGCAGATGGGGCAAATATTTGTCCCACTCTCTCTTAAACTGGTCTGCAAATGCCCATAGCATGGTCTTTAGTGTAGAGTTTAACCTCTTCACAAGACCGTTAGTCTGGGGATGGCAGGGGTGGTTTTTAGGTGCTACACCCCACAGCACTCCCACAGATAAGCAAGCAGATGTGACATGAAATTGGTACCTCTGTAAATCAGTATTTCTCTCAGGAAACCTACCCTGCTGAAAATCTCTAACAAAGGATTTGCCACCTTCTCTGCCTCAATGCAAGACAGAGCCATCACCTCAGGGTATCTAGTAGCGTAATCTACTACCACTTAGATATACTTCTTCCCTGTGAAGATTGGGGTACTCAGAGGCTCCACAATATCCATAACTATCCTTTGAAATGGTTCCTCAATCACAGACAAAGGCATCAAAGGAGCTTTGACATTGTCTCCTGCCTTGCTAACTTTTTGTCACTGCTCACAGGTCCTGCAGTACCCTGTTACATTCCTGGCAATCCCAGACCAATACGAGTTCTGCATCATATGTCTCTTGGTACGCTTTTTGCCCATATAACCTGCAAACTACAACCTTTGCCTTGAGGCTCTAAACTGGTTCCAAAGTTATCTCAAAAAGGCAGCATGCTACCCTATGGAAAAATAAACTCTCCCCCCAACTTCCCATCTCTGTGGGAGTCCCCCAAGGATTGATTCTGCTACTCTTTACGATCTTTACCAATGACCTTATAATGGCTGCTAGTCCTGCCGACATTATTCAACACGCAGATGACCCCTCGCTCATCTGCTCAGCACCTACAACTGAGACACTTCAAGAGAAAACCCAGATTGCCCATACCAACATTAAAAAATACCTAGCAGCCCATCAACTGATACTAAATCCCAATAAAACTAAGTTTATGGTCTTTTCAAATCCTTCTTCATTAGCCAATAGCCAATCCCTCTCTATTTTCTTCTCCAATGGCACTAAAATAGAACCAGTTGAACAAACTAAACTTCTTGGGGTTACCATAGATAATGCACTGAAATTTGACAAACATATAGCTCAGACCATTAAAAAAGTCCATATTAAACTTGGCACACTCTACAGAGCTAAACCCTATCTTTCAGACCATGCTAGACTGGCTACAGCAAGAACCCACTTATTATCCTCACTTCTCTATTGTTCTCAAATATTCACAAACCTCCATAAAACAGAACTAAACAAACTTGAATCCTACTATAATGATTGCCAATTTTGCAACTAACCTACCTCAAAAACACATCATCGTACTGCCCTCAAACAACTAAATTGGTTAGAACTCCCAAACTTACTCATGCAAAACCAATTACTAATTGTCCATACAGTAATGTATAAACCTGATCACTGCCCAGCCCTAACAAACCTTGTCCAACCCTACAAAAAACATAACTCTCTTAGGTCAGCAGACAAAGTCCTACTTAAAGTAAATAAATCTCCAACTCTTATGGTGACTCTTTATACTGCCACAAGATTGCAAAAGTCTGGAACTCACTCCCTCAACAAATTCTATCTATTGATCATACACAATACTTTAAGCAGGAACTAAAACAATATTTCCTATCATACTGGTTATGCCCATGCCTTGATCCATACTAACCTTTTACCCCCCCCCCCCCTTTCTCTACTACTCTGGCCACAGCTGTCAAAATCATGTGAGGAAGGCCCCTCCCATCACATAATTTGACAATTATTTTTTTGTTTTGTAAATTGTTAATGTTTATATTGTATCTATACTTCTACTGACTTGTATGCTATTCACTATATCTTTAGGCTATTTTATTATGTTTTACCATCTTATTTAAAAATACCTGTATGTCTATGTAACTTGAAACTTTTTATACTGTTGTGTTACTATGTTCATTGGACATTACCTGGTAAACAAATGTAAATAAATAAATAGTAATGAATAAATAAAAGGAATATCATGGGCTATGGCTAGAAGTGCCAGATGGCAGGCTCTGGGCACTGCCAACTGTTGTATTACCTTACCTTCTAGCCCTGCCTCAGGGGTCCACTCTCTGTACAGTGACCCTTTGTTCCAGTATACAGACTCCCCTTTTCCTTGAGAATCAGACACCTCCCTAGCTACCTCCCTCAAGCCTTGTAATGTAGAATCTAACAGCTGAGCCTGTCTCAACTCTGTCTTTGTGACTTTTCTGAGCTCCCCTTCCACAAGAAGTCTGGTATTTTCTGACATCGGTGCCTCACTGTCAGTCTGGGTACTACCACTCACCTCTGCCCTTGCAGTCACCCTGTCCATGGGAACATCAGTACCTACCAGCAACTGTGGCTCACCTTCAGTCTTACTGCTACAGGGTAGCTCCCTCCCTGATTTAGTCATATCACCAGTCCTAAATTCAGGTGTGTGGTCTGTCTGGGTCTCCCCCAGGCTACTAGACCCACATGCCTGTCTCCAAGCCTGAATGAGTGGACTGCATGCACACAAAGTACTGCATTATCAAAATTATTCCCTATCAAGACATTTGCAGGGATATCCTCAACACACCTATGTTCTTGCTTCCTTTTCCACCCTTCCAGTCAAGGTGAACCCTGACCAGAGGCATTTGGAATGGGATCCCTCCTAAACCTCTGACTGGAGTGGACTGCCCAAGCAAGTACTGCTCCTCTTTAACCACTGCAGGCTTCACAATGGTTATGTCAGAGGCTGTGTCTCTCTTGGCAGTAGCCTGTTTTCTATCCACCAAGATAGGATACAAATTTTGGTAGTAGTTTATTACCCCTGTTGTCTCCGGACAATTTACCACTGGCATTCTGTTATTCTCACTTGCTGGCTCCCCCACCTTTTGTTCCCCACCTTGCCTCTGTGGACATCTATATGCTATATAGCCCCACTGGTTACATTTAAAACATTTAACCCTTGATCTTGGCCATGTACCTGAACTAATGGCTTCCCGTTACTGTTGGACTCTGTTGGGGCAGTTTAGGCTGCCCACCATGGGTTCCTTTATATCCATGTGCAGCACCAGGTATCCCTTTCCTGTGCAGCAATGACCTGCTTGCTAGGGAGAGATCCCCCTTTTTCCACAGCTCATCTGCAGAGTTGCATTTTCAGTCTGCCAACCAGATTCTCATATCCTCAGACAAAGTGCTAAGGGCTTGTTCCCTCACCAAAACTTCTGCCAGCTTTTCAAAAGTGATAACCTGATACCCACTCACCTACGTATGAAAATAAGTGTGTGGTTCAGCAATATAATCATAGGTTCATAGGTTCATAGGTTCATACTAGGCTATCTGCCCAAGGGCATTTATAAGCCTAGCCCATAGTTATGTGGCTTTCGCCACCCCTTTAGTTTGAATAAAACTATGCCTATCATTTTTCTGTGCCTCTGTCAAGCAGTGACACTGAAGTAATCCCTGGGGTATATCTGCGATCTCCCATCCATTGGTCAAGATTCCTCTTGAACAAGGCCAGCGAGGTGCTCTGCCTCACATGTACCGGGATTTTGTTCCACAGCATAGGGAGTCTCTGGGTGATGAATCTGTCCCTCCAGCACGTTCTATTTATAACCGTGTCAAGGTTTAAGTCTCCCGCCCTTGTGGTTCTGAGGGATCTAGATTTTTGAGGTGAAGCATATTCATCAAATCTGGGTTTGACATGGCCTTATATGTCAGGCACAGGTCACCTCTGAGCAAGCGGTATGAGACTGAATAAAGCTGGAGTTCTTTCAGTCGGGCAGCATAAGACATATTTTTGAGACCCTTTATCCTTTTGGTGAGGAACTTTTGGGGCCTTTCAAGCTGCATCAGGTGTCTGGTCAGATACATTCCGAACGGGGCATTGTACTCAATCATAGGTCTAATGAGTGATGAGTACAGCGGGACGATGACCTCCCTTGATCTAGATGTGAATCCCTTCATGATCAGGTGGGTGATATAGAAGGTTTTCCTAACTACTTTAGCAACATGAGTGTCAAATGAAAGACTACTGTCAACTTGGGTCCCCAGATCCCTGATGACTTTTCTGTGCTCAGTGGATTGTCACCTATATGGTAGCTAGGGGTAACCTTGTTTTTCCCGAAGGGTATGACTATGCATTTTTTGGCGTTTAACTTCAGGCCATGGCTCTGGCACCAGTTATCCGTTTCTGTGAGGCCCTTCTGGAGGATATCTGTGTCAGATGTGTTTTCGACTATGGCGCCTAGTTTGCAGTCATCTGCAAACTTTGTCAGCCATAACCCTCCTGTGTTTGCTTGTACTTCAGAAAAGTAGATGCCGAACAAGAGTGGACCCAGGACTGAGCCCTGTGGGACACCACTTGTGACAGGCTTTGAGTCTGACATGGCTCCAGCAACTCTGACCCTGTGGGTTCTGTCGCTTAGCCAGTTTGCAACCCATCTTGTGATGTATGGGTTTACATTCAAGCTGATGAGTTTTTCGATGATACCTGAGTGGGGTATTGTGTCGAAGGCCTTTGCCAGGTCGAGGTAGGCTGTATGGACTGCCTTTCCCTCATCAATGGCCTTGGTGACTGTCTCAAAAAGTCAACCAAGTTTAAGAGGCAGGATCTGCCTTTGACAAAGCCAAACTGGGTTGGATCCAAAGTCTGCAAGTTCCTATGTCTTTATTTATGAGTTCCATTATGATCCTCTCCATGGCTTTGCAGATAAGGCTTGTCAAGCTAATGGGCGGTAATTTCCAGGGTCTGTGGAGGCACCGCCCTTATGAAGTGGGACCACAGTCGCCGTGCGCCACTCCTTGGGTACGTATCCTAAGGTGAGGCTAAGATTAAACAGCTGTCCTAACTGTGGGTTTAATTCCTCGTTGAGTTCATGAAGCACACAGCCGGGGACACCATCCGGTCCCATGGATGCTGTGTTTTTGCCTTAGTGAGGGCAGTTCTCACCTGGGCGTTGGAGATGTTTGGGGGGCTACAATCCTCTGGAATAGATATCTCTCCTTTTGGGGGGGAACCTGTCAGCCAGTATGTTAGCAATGTGTGTAGGTTCAGTAATTTTCACATCATTTTGAACTAATTCTGAGCATATCTGGGAGTTTCCTCCTAGGTTTCTAACATAGCTAAAGAAGGCCTTATGATTGTCTTTAGAGTCCTTGGTGATTTTTCTCTCAAAATTTGCCTTTGATGATTTTATGAGAGCTCTTAGTTTTTTACTTATAATGATCAAAGGTGTCTTACCTTTCAAGGATTTTGCTCTATCTTGTAGTAGCTTCCTCCTTTTGTTGTAGAGCTTGTTTATGGCTGGGGTCCACCAGACTGGACGCTTGCCTTTGGTACAGAGAGTCTTAGTTTTGTTTGGGATTGCCTGATCCATGCAGTCCTGTAGGTGCTGGTAGAAGGCATTTGTAAGTGATTCAGCGGTTTGAGTAATGTTTACCACTGGCTCAGGGGCCTTAAAGGAGACCACACTAGTTTTTAGAAGTGTGAAATCGGCTTTTGAGAAGTTTTTCACTGTGGTCTTTTTTGTTTCAGGTGGGGCGGGATGAGGACCTCCAGCGAGATTAGTTTATGATCTGATCTCACCAGTGAGGGTATACTTCGGTGTTGAACATTTTGATCCCATGTTCATGATGATGAGATCAAGTATGTTTTCACCTCTTGTGGGGATGGTGACTAGTTGTTCCATGGCATTTGAGTTTATGAACTCCAGGAATCTTTGGGTTAGAGTGTTCGGGCTTGAGTAGTGTTCCCAGTCTATATTAGGGTAGTTGTAGTCACCTAGTATGATGGTGTTTGGAGATACATTTATCCTCCAATGTTTTCAGGAAGGCCATGTGAGGTTCCTGAGTTTGAGAGGGTGGCCTGTAACATGCTACAAATTGCAGAGCAGTCTTGCCTATGGTTAATTGCACCTGGATGGTCTCCGATGCATCGTGCGTTGCCACCAACCTTGAGGTGTGGGTGTCCGTTATGAATATGGACACCCTCCTTTCTTGGTGTTGTCCGGATTTTGGGGCCGGAACGCATGATATGAGGTGAAACCTGTTAGTGCTGGGGTGCTCTCAGGAGCCTTGAACCAGGTTTCTGTCACAGCACAGACATCGATGTTCTCCATATTGAGAAGGGCCTCGAGTGCGTGCATCTTGAGATTGAGACTTCTGGCATTGAGCAGCATTACCCTTAGTTTTTTCCTTTTTGGTGTTCTAGGGTGGTAGGTTTAGAATTTGAGCCTTGCCTAAAAGGCACTATGGGGTGGCAAGAGCCTTTGCCAATATCCGGAAGCCCAGGGTGACAGGTGCAAGCCGTCCCTTGCGAGCAGCGTGGCTTGTCCAGCATGTCATCCCAGGCAGACAGACATTGATCCCCTTTGAATGACACCAGAATTTAAGCCAATTATTAAAGCTGATCATCTTATCACTGTATTGTGGCATCATTCTAGGTGAAGGTAGGATACTGCTCAAGGTCAGGGTCATACCTGCCTGGGCTACATAATCAGAGAGCTCCTCGGTGTCCCTTTTCATGTAGTCCAAGGAGGTACGTCTCAGGTCGTTGACACCAGCGTGGACAATGACTGAGTCGACTTGTACCTGCTGTTGAGAGACCTGAGTGCTTGCGTTATGTGGCGGATTCTAGCGCCCGACAGGCAGCTTACTGTGACCTTCTCCTTACTCAGTCTGGTGAGCGGACGCCAGTGTGTCTGACTATGGAATCACCAATGACAAGTGTGTCTGGCATTTTGTTTGGCCTTAAGGGCTGTGACTGTTTGACACTCTGACTGTGTGGTCTATGTGTTGCATGTGTTGGGTCGTGAGGTGGTAGTTGTTTGGGTGTCTGCTTTGGTGGCCTCTGCTGTTTTGGTAAATTTTTGATCAGAGCCTCCGAGTATGTCTTTGTGTGAGTATGTGTATGATTTGAAGTTGTGATGGTACCATGTGTGACTGGGTATGTATTGTGTGTGGTTACCTTCTCCTCCTGTCTGGTCTTGCCAGTCCTATGTTGAGAGAGCTCAGCCTCCAGTTTGGCTGTATAGTTGCATCTCTCACATGTATTTGTGTTTTGTGGGAGAAGGAGAGGATTGTCTGTGTACATGAGGCAATTGTAACATTGCCTCAATATTCCCAGGTTCACCAGTTGAGCTGGAGAGGACACTAGCAACTGATCCCTCGACATACTAGAAGTAGTAGATAAAGAACTTTCAAAGGACTCTGGGGGAAGTGGGTTTTAGGCTGGTGGGGTACTATCTATAATAAGAGTGCTTTATCAAGGTGCAAGTACTGTAGGAGTAAGTGCTAGGCTTTACAGATAGAGAATAGTCTACTTGGGAATCAAGTAGAGATGAACTTTTCAGTTATAGGATATGCTGGTTAGATCAGCAGTACAGTTTAGCGTGTTTTATAGCAGGGGGCTGAAGGGAGCTAGGAATTGGCCCAAAACGACCAATGGACTACTAGTTTCTGGCTGAAACTTCACCAAATCGGACAAAAAAGGGAGAAGGTGCAGAGATGTGCAGTTCCGGGACTCGCAGCTAGTTATTTTACAATTCTGTTTCCTTTCATTTTAAGCAGGGGGGCTGCAGTCCTGCAGTCCAGTAGCACGAGCCACCCTGGACAATTGGCTGAGGACCTAACCCTACAGCTGGCATTTTGTCTCACTCACATACACTTTTATCTGCCTTGCGTCTGCGCTCACAAAACCTTTTCCTCTATGCTTCGAGAGTTAACTTAAAACATTCTAATAAGCAGATTTTAACTTTCTTATAATCTAAGCAGTCAGTATGAGACAATTTGGAAACAATAGTTATACCTTTACCATGGAGTAAAGTGGTAAGGAACTGTACCCAGAATCCTCAGTCAGCATTATACTGTTTACATACTCTTTCAAATATATGAATAAAACTATCAAAATCATCACCTTCTTGGTACTGAGGAAGACATTTACTGACTTGTATTGCTTCTGGGGTATGTTTACTCCCTTCCCACTTACATCCTTGACCCTGGCAAAGACTCAGTAGCTCCTTTTCATGTTGCCTCTGTCTTTCACTCTCTTCAGCCTCCAAACATCTCATTCTCTCTGCTGATTCTAATTCCATCTGTTTTGCCTGCCACAATCTCTCTGCTGATTCTAATGCCATACATTTGGCCTTCAGTTCAAGTTTCATTAACTCCAGATGGATTTTTAAGTCCTGTCAGGAAACTGTTTCTGAGAGATGTACATCCCCAATGCCAGACTGGTTGTCTTCTTGGTGGCTGGTCTGTGCTACAGCTGTGATTAAGGCTGCAATCATTTTCCCTTTAGTCAGGTTGGCATGCACCAGTCATTTGGCTTGGCACATCTCAGCAAACTGGTTCCTTGTCAGCTTGCCATAATCCTCTGCTGACATCCTTACCTGCTCTCCCTGAATAAACTAAACTAAAAAAAAGTAAATAAATAAAACTATTGTGATATGAAACTCTGAATGTCTACTTTGTGGCTGCTGATAGTACAAGCACCTTCCTTAGTGACAACTGCTTACAAGCTGTAGAAGTTCAAATAATATCCACACCATTGCTCACCAATATGTGATGCCCACCTCTCTGGCCCAGTGATCAAGGATCCTCAATCCCATCACTGCCACCAATATATGATGTCCCTACACTGGGCCAGTAATCATGGATCCTGAATCTTCACCACTGACACTGGAGAGGGATGTTCCCTTGGAATACAAATGGATACACACAGTATTTTTAGATGAAGATCTCTGTACCAAGTACCATTTCCCTTAAAAGCACACAGGGAATGAGGTCAGCCCTGGGTCTGGATTTTTTTATATCTGTCTCCCTCCAGGACCCCAATAAGACTCCCCACTGGTACAGCTGTAGGGTTAGGTCCTCAGCCAATTGTCCAGGGTGGCTCGTGCTACTGGACTGCAGGACTGCAGCCCCCCCTGCTTAAAATGAAAGGAAACAGAATTGTAAAATAACTAGCTGCGAGTCCCGGAACTGCACATGCATGCTCGGTGATTTCCTATCCGGACTGTCATTTAACCAGTTCTGATTATGAAGAGAAGGCATAGGCATCAGTGTACAGGTGCCCAGAAAACTATGCAGTTTGGAAGGCGATTGGACTGCAAAGTCTTCAGTCATGTACGTGGATAGATAGTAACTGATTGACTCCCGGGAAGGGAATTTGTATTTGGTGCTCTTGCTGCAAGGGAATTGGGTTCAGAAGCTGCTGCAAGGAATATGCAGGTACGTGTTGGGTTCAGAAGCTGCTGCAAAGGAGGAGTGTGTGTGTGTGTGTGTGTGTGTGTGTGTGTTCCAGTTAAATATACCTGATGGCTAGAGTTACTCAGGCTTAAACCCTGTACCTTGGGTACAGGCAGCAAGAGCCTGAATTCCCTACTCACCACCACTTGTTAAAACTATTCAGATTTTTGCCTCATATTTTTGTTTTGTTCTGTTCCTCATAAAATATGCGGTTTTCTGGATTTTTGTAATCAGTGAAGGATTGAATTCACTAAATGATGACAGGCATTTGAATTTCAGACTTCATATTCTTCAGAAAATACAAGGTAACACAAAACCTTTTATTCTAGCAATTTTCTAAGTTATAAGATCAATATTTGAAAAGTGTCCCTATTTCTGGGGCTGTATTCCCCCATTATTGGCTTTATCCAGGTGTTTTGTGCTAAGAGGTTAAGAGCTATGGTGAGAACTGAATTCACTAAATGATTGCCATTTAAGTTTCAGTCTTCCTGTCTTTCAAGAAACAGCTGATTTGGCATAGTGGTATGCTGTTTTGACTGTAATACACAGGGTCCTGGGTTCAAGACATAGCAGTGGAATGCATGGTGGTAATACAACATTTATTCTAGCAACTTTCCAAGATTATACAAGCAATGTTTAAAATGTGTCCCTGGTTTGGGGCTTTTGTCTGCCCCCCCAACAAATTTTGGCTTTTTTCCAGATTTCTTGTGCTGCAAAGTTGAGAGATACAGTTGTGTGTCGAGTGGATTTTATAAGGAGCTGAGAGCTTCAGGGGAAGAGAAGTTTAGTGCTGCTTATGCTGAGTCGGCTTTCATTGTTAATAGCATAACACGTTGAATATATGCTTTTGATGCAGAAGGCTGTGGGTTCTACTCCCACAGTATTTAGATGCATTGCTGATACTGTACTGTGTTGTACTTTTAAAGGGGGTGGATGCTGCAGTCCTGAGAATATCCTGTTTGGTGGAGACACCTAGTAACTATGAACCTGTTATCAGTTTGCCATCCATTCCCTATTGCAATATTACTAGCTTATCATTTTTTTTAAATGTAACATAGGCAATTTATTCCTCAAGGGCAACAGGCACTTTATTTGTAGATGAAACAATGAAATATAAAGTTGTTTGCTAGCAGCAACCTCTTCATTAGTTACAGGTCTCTTTAATGTGGAATTATTTAGATAACTGTTACTTCTGTAGAGATTGTGCATATTAACTGATACTGGTGGACTATAAAAGTTTGAGTAGACTTTTATGATGGAAATGTTCTGAACTGGGCAGTTTTGTCATTATTGGTGGATGCATTTTGTTTCATTTTTTACTGGAAACATGTTCAAAACAATACATTTAAAACACCCTGTAACAACTGTACTGTATTATACAAGGAATATAATTTAATACAATCAGGAAGGTGTTTATTGATTATCTGATCAGCTCAGGTATGTCCCCTCCCAGTTCTTTGTTGGATGTGTTCGATTAGGAACCAGTCAAATCAACTGTCTACAAGCACAAACTCTTTTTTTGTTACTGAATATTTTCACTGATTGAGTCTGAACTGAAAGCAATGAAGCCATATTGAAGCAATCACTTTTTTTAGATCTTCATATTTTTTTTTTGGGGGGGGGTACTTATTATCTACACCTAGGAAGCTAAGTCCATCGAGTAGGATTTGTGCCGTACAATTCTCCCGGCTGAACTATACTTCTCAACTGTCCAGATTTTTGCAGAATGAATAGATTTTTGCTGCTTTATTTTTGGTTTGTTCCTCATAAGATTTGTGGTTTTCTGGCAAATCATTTAGGAATGAAGTCGCTTAATAATGACAGACGTAGTTTCAGACTTCATACCCTTCAGAAAAATGCATGCTAAAGCAAGGTCTGTTATTCTATCAACTGTTTAAGTTATACAAGAGCAATTTTAGTACTGTTTTTGTTCCCCCAATGTATTTGGCCTTGTCCAGATTTCTTGCATTAAAAGGTTGAGAGTTATGCACAAATAAATTGCTTTATAGAATTAGGTATATCCAAACCTCTCAACTGTCCCTTTTTTGGCTGAAAATGTTGCTGTCCCCCTAATAATCCCTCTGCAAAAGTAGCAATTTTGAAAGAAAGGTGGAGGGTTTACAATTAATAAATAATTGTAATGATCAGCGTTACAGATTCCTTTTATTTTAGAAATGCATATAGATTCTCTTATTTTGTCAGCTGCTCAACTTAACAGTACTAATATTAAAAGTGTCCCTTCTTTTACAGGTTCCCAGCTGTATTGTGTTGTTATTTTATATTTTTGCATATGTGGTCAGTTTTTCATAAAATTTTGGTTTTCTGGCAAATTAGTGGCAAATCATTAAAGATTGAAGTTAGAAAATAATGACAGACATCTGAGTTTCAGATTTCATACCCTTCAAAAAATTCATATTAATGCAATACCTACTATTCTATTATCTTTCTAGGTTTATAAGAGCAATATTTACAAATTGTTGTTATTTTTGGGCCTTTGTCCCACTTCTATTTACTGCTTTTTCCAGATGTCTTGATTTGAGGTTGAGAGGTATGACAAACGTGTCAGGGCCATCACCATCAACCAGAGACATTTCAAATTGTGGCATACTTGTACCTCACTCCTCAATGTAGTGACTCTGGATGTGTCCAAGCAAGGCAAGGAGCAGTTATGCAGTGTAAGGCTGCAAAGTATCCCCCCATCCAAGGTAGACACAAGTACTAAAAACAAATAAAATAACAGGACTGAACTTCAGTAGTGCAAACCAATAAAACAAAATGTATTAAAAAACACAATGTTTTATAAGAGTTTTCATCTCACAGGGAGACTTCATCAGATAAATACTTCCACAAATAAATGTCCTTTTATACTAAAATGTTAATACATTACATCATCGTCAAACACTCTGGGTTAATTACTCCTCATTCATCTTTAAAGGCATCCTCACATCATTTCAACTTAAAGTGTTAGCTGTTTCTTTCAAAATGGGTCCAATGGATACCTGGTCATTCAGCAGTGAAGGGAATATGGCATTCACTTTTAACTGCCATAGTAACTCCCTTTTCAAAAGTGTCCTCTGCCAGTCTCCACCCCTTGGTTTAATTCTGATCTTTTCCAAAATAGCAAATGTAAATTTCCTAAAATTAGGGCAAGTAAGCGTGTGCCTATAACGTGCGTTTGTGTCCTTTTTCTTAATAAATTCATATTGATGTTCATAAATTCTTGCTTTTAATGCTCTTTCTGTCTTGCCTATATAAAATCCTGCACAATCGTCACACTTTGCTAAATATCCTATTTTATTAGTTGCACAGTTACTATTCACAAATGTCACTTTGTTGTGTAAAACATTGTCCAAAACTAATGTTTTTCCTCTACAAATATAGCTGAACTGAGTGCAGCTTCCACATGGTACCATGCCATTGTTATTACCCTTGTCCAGTCCTGATCCATTTTCTAATATTTGCTTAAAGTTTTTCCCAGTCTTAAAAACAAAGACAGGCTCTGATCCCACCAATTCATTAATTTTCTTGTGCACCCTAAAGATGCTCCAGTTCTTAACATCTAACTTCCTAATATCCTGAGAATAACCATTTTGTTCTAAAACAAGTGCCTTTTCAAATCTCTTTTTCTCCTCAATCCCTTTCTCCCTTTCTAGGTCTCTACCTAAAAGTGCTTGGTATTTCATACCCCATCCTTCCTTAACTTCCTTAAAAATGCTGTCTACCATTTCCAAAGGATTATCCCTCTCCAAAAACATGTCCCTTACTGCCTGAAATTCCCAATCCGATTTGTCCACCTTAAGGTCATTCTTGCCACTTGTATGGCTTGCCCTTTCACCAAATTGTTTTTTTCTGAAAGTAGAGATGATTACTACTATAATGCAAGTATGCATTACAAGAAATTGATTTGCACTACTGCAGTTCGGTCCTGTTATTTTATTTGGTTTTTGGTATCTTGATTTTGGCCATTCCTCCAGATTTTCTTAGACACAAGTACTACAGGGGCTTTTCATCTGTCCTTGATTTTGCAGAATGTTTTGGTTTTCTGTCATATTTTTATACTGTTGATTTATGCTTCTTATTATTCAGAAAATGCATGTTTTGCAGTGCCTGTTGCTCTCTAAGTAACAATGCTTTAATGACCATCAGGTAAGCTTGACTGAGATTGTAAGATGCAAGTAAGCTTTAATAAGCATGCTAATTATCAACATTAAAAGCCTTTTTGTTGTTGCCATGCAGATAATATTTACATAACTAGATAACGTATAAACCTTAGGTACTGAAATGCATATGACAGTATTTGTAATAAAGGACAGGATTATGGTATTTTTAGAAGCTCATTACATTTGTTGGAAACTTACAGTCATCTTTTCAGGCTTTACCTGTAAACTAAACAGAATGCTAATCTATCACGTGTGGTCCATAACCTGTGCAGTAATCCTATAAGCAATCTATCTTGAACTTATTTGTTGTTTGCTGTTCATTTTTTACTTTGATCATATTTTCCCCATGAAACAAGTCGATAGTTGTTGTCAGGCAGCAAGTCTTTTTTGGATAAGGAACATTTTTACAAGTGGGGCTAATCAGTATCACAGGGATTGCTATTTTCAGCATGTTACTTGGTACTTTTATAAAGCTGAATATAAATTATAATTAGAACTGCAGTGCAAGGAGAAGTGGTTTGAGTTGAGTGCTTATTTTTGTGTACTTGATTTTGACAGGCATTCCAGTAATGTATTTAAAAAGTAATTCATTTTTCATGCCTCACAACCTTTTTGTTTCCATCTAGATATTAAGTAAGCTGTCATATAGCCAATGCATTGAAATATTTTTTTTTCTTCTCCAATTCATTTTGTCTTGATTGGACTCTCATAATCATTGTTTGGCACCCAAGGCAGCGTATTTAATTAAAGTCCCAGTTTTTGTGGTTTTGAGCATCGCTCTGCCCCTTTCTAGTTGGCCACACCCCTTCCCATTGGCCCCACACATTCAGCTGTCTCCTGCAGCCCCCCTTTGATTTGAAGTCACCAGTCACCACTGTGATTGCCCAATCCAAGTCCTCCAGCCCCTTCACTGTGACCAGTGCTTCATGTCCCTGCTCCAAGTAGCTGGCACACACACACTTTGAGATTTGATTTATACAACTCACATACCTGGGAAAGGCTGCCAGAGATTTATCTGCTGTGCCCCTTCTGCCCAGAGTATAAGGTAGTTATCACTGCCACCAGACACTCCATAATCAGCTACTCTAAGCCCTTAACTCTAGGTTCTCACACTATTCCCCTTTGAAGCTGAGACAGGAATTTAGCATAGACAGCTACAATACACATCAAAATGTTTATGGCAGTGCCCTGAAGCCATGACACTATTACAGTACTTCCCCTCTTCATTACAGAGGCTATTAAACAATGGCCTCTCCAAAGACCTACTGACTCCAGTTCTATTCATCACTGTGGTATGCCATTTTAATCATTTAACAGCTCATTTACATTTCCCTTATTTTTCTTAAAGTAAGCTAGCTGGTTAGCCTCTGATCTTTCAGTGTTCTTGGTTATAGTATATACATTGAATTAGTTACTGCCTGCATGTATATTTCCTTTCTATCCAGCAGAACCCACTGTTGATACATTTTTCAACACTAGCAACTTTACAAATACATTTTGATATTCAAATGCCATACAGTTCTAATACATTTGTAACACAAGCATCTTGTATAAATCACTTTGATAGTCAAAGGACATATCATTCTTTACAGAACTCCAGCTGGCTATACTAGTACTAGCCCATGCCATCACAACACCTTTCAGTCCATATTGCTATAAGTACTTTCTGGAGCCATTTCTTCAATAAACCAACCTTTGACTGCTGTGACCTCATTTGAGGCTGCTGCTTTTCATGATTTTGTTTTATTTATTTTATTTATTTATTTTATTTGCTTTCCATTTGTTTACCAGGTTAGTCTGACTGGACACAAGGTGACCATTTTCAGCAGAGGCCCAGGGAGAAAAGCTCCAAACACATAGTAAAAAGGTATAAAAAAATAATAAAAATAATTTAAAAAATTATATAAACATAGCTATTTTGTACAAAGAGCATAGAACATACAAAAGCAATAAAAATTAGAGTTTTACAATTGATGCAGCATACAGTGGTTAGAATATTGAGAAACAATTAAACTAGTTATTATACAACAAATATAGAATTGCTTGAACATAAATTCAAAAATAATTTTCCATAGACAAACAGGGTCATAAATAAGAAATAATAACTATAAAGGTGGCCTAAACACCTGGTTCACAGTACTATGCACTGAGTGAAACTACACAGTACACCTGTGATCTAGGGATGTTGAAAGTCAGGAACAGGTGAAATTAGTCTGGTTCTGTACAGGAACATATCCAAGTTTTGAATAGGAAATCTTTTAGTAGTGATTTGAAAGTATGTTTACTATTTAGACATCTAATGTCAGGGGGTAGACAGTTCCAGGCCTTAGGAATAAAGAGATTGGCCTGAGTTATGTAAGCAATTGGTAACAGTCAGTAGGGTGGTATTGGAAGATCTTAGTTGATGTGCAGTTTTATGGATGGTGAGCAGACCAGAGAGGGCAGGTATTTTACTTGGTTGATATAGCAGTTGATGGGTCAGGAGAAGTTGATTTTATTTTAGTAGGTTAGGGAGTTCTAACCATCCTAGTTGTCTTAGGGAGAGGCAGTGATGAGAATGAAACAGCACTGGTTGCAAATTTTGAGATTTTATTGTAGCAGGTAGATAGTTTCAGAAGGTCAGGTTTGTTTAGGTTAGTTAGATCTAGGGAAGCATATAGTAAGGTGGAGAGCAGATGGGTACGAGAGATAGTGATTCGGGATTCCTGTGTGAGGAAGCTCTTGCAGCGGTAGAGTGAACCTAGTTTTTTATTAACTTTGGCAATTGTTAGTGCTATATGTTTGTCAAATTTTAGGTTTTGGTCAATAGTTATACCTAGTAGCTTGGTTTGGGTTACTGGTGTGATAAGGGTATTGTTGGAGAATGTTATTGAGAATAGTGAGGTAGGGGTGAAAGTTTTGGATGGGTGGAAGATCATAAGTTGGGTCTTAGATGGGTTTAGTATGAGCTGGGAGAAATTTACCCATATTCTATAGTAGTGTAGGCTTCCTAGGTTCTATCTTGGAGTGACTGTAGAGAGGGGTCTGAGCAAATAAGGGTGGTGTCATCAGCATACTGTACTATACAAGTTTGTTGGGTAACTGAGGGGAGGTTATTGGTAAAGATGGAAAATAGTAAGGGACCAAATATGGATCCTTCTGGAACACCTTGTCCCACTGGGAGGAGAGGGGAGAGAGAGTTATGCCATTTAACAACTTGTTGCCAAAGGGACAGATCATTTTTAAGCCACAGTAGAGAGGAGTTATACAGACCGAGCTCAGAGAGAGTCAATAGTAATTTGCAGTGGGAAACCATGTCAAATGCCTTTGAAAGGTATAGGAAGACAACAAATACAAAGTTACCAAGATTTCCTTGTTGGTTGACATGGTCAGTAAAGGATATAAGGGCAGAGGTGGTACTATGGTTTGGCCGAAATCCGTGTTGGGAATTTGCTAGTAGGTTATATTGAAGAAGATGATTCAGTAGTTGGGTGTGTACACATTTTCCTCAGTATTACTCTTACTTTTTCTAAGGTAGGCTCGTTGTCTTCTTTCATCATAGTGTACAGGGCAGTAAAGATTCTTTTAGGGGTTTTCTTCATTCATAAAGTGCTGGATGTACTCTTTTTATCCACCTTTGGTGGTCTGTGGAATGTTGAGCAGGCAGTTACTGGGCATCACTTATAAACAGTACCTGTTGACTATCTTCTTTACCTCTGTATCTTTGATTGTAATCGAACAGCTTTTTTGTGTCATCTGCTGATTCAGTTTCTAGAAGCTGGTACAGTGCTTCTCTCATAACTTGTTCTTTGCTATTGTGACTGCCTTATTAGCCTCATTGTTAGCCAATCAACATTCCTTCTTTGCCTGGCTCATCTTTTCTATCTCCCACTTTTTTTTGCATTCCTCCTGGACCTCTGCATTCCACCACCTACTTTCCTTATGAACCTTATTTTCATACCTGGCTTGGTCTCATATCTGTTCTATAGTCTTCACGCATGCTGTTTTGAAACACTGCTTTTCTTCCTCAACTCAGCCTATTTCCTCTAATTCCTGAGCTGCTAGAGCCCTAAGCAGTTCTTTGAACTCTTGTGCTTTCTCATCAGTCAACATCCAGGTCTTCAGCCTAGTCTCTGTTGATCTTAGAGCCTTCTCTCACCACTGCTTGCAACTGATTGTAGGTACCAGTGGTTTATTTTGTGAGCCAGCTGTTTCAACTGGGGATGACTTTGTGATCTCTGATTGCATCCCTATGCACTTTTCTTACTAGGAAGAAATCTATCTGAGTTGCATGTTCACCACTCTTGTATGTGATCTTGTGATTATCTGTTTTGTTAAAGCATGTGTTGGCCACCATCAAGCCATTTGTTAGACAGAAATCTAGAATGACCTTTCCTTTATCCCTTTTGCCTCTGCCATGTGTACGCAAGCAGTCCTGTTCTGTCTATTTAACTTTCAGCAATCATAAGCCCCCATTATCAGCATCAGTTCATGTTGTCCTGCTTTATCTAATGTTTCCTGCAACTGCTGCCTGACTCTACTCATTACTGTTTTCCTCACCATCACAACCCTGCTGTGGAGCATAGGCTGAGTAGTCCATTACCAGTAACTTTACAGTGGAGGCTGATTGCTATGAGTCTGTCACTAATTCTGACATGCTCTCTTTTGTTTGGCTCCCAAAACGCAACAGTAGCATACATTAATCACATCAGAATTTGGGAAAGAGAAGAAATAGGTCTGCCAGTCTTGCAAACCATGGTTTATGAATCATATAATTGATAATAAAAGTTAGTTTATTATCATATTATCATATTTGTAATGAATGTAAGGAAAGAAAATTGGTTAATTCCTTAGAAACAATAGATAATAAAATGTTATAGATCATGAAACAATCTTTAAATGCCAATTATTCATTCAAAAGAGATTATCATTATGTTTCAGCAATTTAAAAATATTAGGATATATATATATATATATATATATATATATATATATATATATATATATATATATATATATACCACACACACATACAAGCACACACACACACACACATATATATATATATATATATATATATATATATATATATATATATATATATATACTAATATTTTTAAATTGCTTTTCTTCATGAAAAACATGGTATAATGGGGATCAGAGAATATGTCTTTTTTACACCATAGGTAAACTCAAAGTTGGTATATGTATTGAGCATGCTGGTGTGGGAGCACAGTGGGACATGCCTCCCTGCAAAAAATATTTTTTCTTTTTTTTAACCACTTGTGGATTGACGATTTTCTTGGTTCACCATTATATGTCAATTATTTGTGGATCAATATTGGACATTTTCGATCGGTCATGCTTTTATATATATAGGTTTATTGTAAAGTATGGCTGTGGAAATTATGACCCATTCTTTGAGGCAAACTGGCAGCAATCGCTTATTTAAATTTCAAGTACAGCTACACACGAAGTTTTCATTGCTCTGTAAATATTCACTTGGACCAGGATTGCCCCATTAACCCAAACACATTGTCTTTCTTGAAACCTTATACTACTTCTATACTAAAGCAAACTACATCTACTAAGTGATGGTTTGTCAAAATTCATGGCTCCCCCAAACCCCAAGTCTTCAGCAGACACTTCCTCACTACAATTCCCAAACTATTTCCAGTCTGTCACCCCCACCCCACCCCAGTAGTAGATTTTGGATCCCAGTCTAAGTGGCTTATCTATCCTGCCCTTCCATGTTGTCTCCTGTATGCAAAAGATGTCCACCTCCTCCATAACATTATGGCACCCACTTCCAAATGGCATCCTGTTAGTGAACCTATATTCATTGTAGCAATCCTTAGTTCATGCTTGCTAGGTTGATTGTTTTTTATTTCCAGTTTTTGCTCAACACAGCTATCCCAGGTAACCCAAAGCTTATTGACCCATGGATGCTGAGCTTTGTGGCAGGCACATACTAGCCAGCACAAACACATAGACCTCTCCCATCATCATCATGGGTCCCTGGCGTAAGTTGGATCCTCATCTCATTTACACTGGCAAATACCCTTCCCATTTTTGGCAACATTAGTCCACATGACCAAATCGCCCAGAACTAGTATTTGCACCACCAAGTGGCTAGCCCTGATATCTAGAGTATACTGTGCACCACAGTCAATGCCTGAAGCAGTTGGTGTTCAGTAGGCACCACTTAAAGTATGTGCTGCTGCCCACAACTCCATTCAGTTTTTTGGGTGAATTCAAGGCAGAAATGACAAACGTGTTTGGTAGCTGAGCGGAACCCCAAAGAGACAATATATGAACTCACTGCTGGAAGTGGTTGGAGGTTAGGATTGAATTCACTGTCTTATGCTTTGGAAGACACACACCTTAACCTTTATGCCAGCCATGGTTTAATTTTATCCACTAGGAATCCTCTCACTGCTAGAGAAGAAGCCTTTGCTTTGCAAAGGATGGCCTGCACCTGTCCCCTCAGGGCTTTCAGATATTGGCTACAACTCTGTCTATCCTTTTACAGAATTTTTAGGCAATGTCAAAATGACAAAACTACCAACACAGCAAAAAAAAAAAAAAATCAAAACAACATTAAGGTTTTACTGTTCAGTTCTAAAAGCTTAAACAAAAAAAAACTCGACACCCTACAATTTCTCCTCACGCTGGAGAATGTAGACATCTGTGCTGTTGCCAAGACTTGGTTTACAGCAACAGAAAGTACTCCCAGCAGTGGAAGACAGCAGTGTCTTCCACATATTTATATCAACAGCAACACAGACAGGAGTTAAAGGTGGAGGTGTCTCAATCTATGTTAGCAGCAAATACAACTCTAGGTTGATTAAACAGGATGATGCCCTGGAGTTCATCCATGTCTAAGTCTCCATAGACAAGGATCCCTACTATGTAATGGACAGCTACAGATCACTCTCTATGACCCACAAATCTCACAGCTCTTAGCTAGACCTATTAGAAGTGCTCACCATCCAACCAAATGTGCTATTCATGGGAGACTTTAACTACCTGTCTATAGACTGGTAAATGTACACTATCTCTAACTCACATGCATGACATTTCCTGGACATTATCAACGTAAACACCCAAGACCAGATAGTTCAGTCCCCAACCAGAGGCTCAGACATATTAGATCTAGTACTCACCAGCATGGAATAGTGTTGCATACAACCCCCACCCCCTCATTGGTGAAGTCAGACCATAAATATGTTTCTCTTGAAATAAAATTCAGCCCAGAAAATCCAACTAAAACTGTAATGGTTAGGAACTATAGTAAAGCAAACTACATCTATTAAGCAATGGTTTGTCAAAATTCACAGCTCCTACAAACCCCAAGAATGCAGCTACCTATGTGGAATTTTTACAGAAACCTTGTACAAATGTAAATGGCTGCATTTAGGCTGCCATACTTTCCAGAAGTAAGGCCAGGTCTAACATCAAAAACAAACCACAATGGTGGAAAACTTACCTTAACAGGCTATATAACTAAAGAGAAAAAGTCATGGCCAAAATCAGAAAGAGCAACTCTCAGAGACAAGAGCTCTCTGATTCAACTAAATAGGAAACTAAGAGGTCTGATAAAGTCGAGTAAGGCCAATTATAAGATCAGAATAGTCTCCCAGGCTAAGGACAATCACAATATCTTCTTCAGCTATGTCAGGAATGTTAAAGGTAATACTCAGCAGTGTGCAGAACCGGTGGTACATGGCACAACCTTCAATGACCAAGGTAATACAGCAAATCTCCTGGATAATAAATTTAATTATATTTCACCCCCATTCCCCCACTACCCCCTGTGAAATCCCATCTAGCATACCCCCCCAACTATCAAGAGGGCACAGGCCCCAGAGGTGCTCACTAAGGCCAAAAATATAGCTTCAGTGGGCCCCAACAATATCCCTTGTTGCATCCTTAATAGCCTGAATCGTGACCTAGCAGCACCACTTTATACACTGTTCAACTACAGCCTCAAAACAGGTTATATGCCAGGTAAATGGGGGGGGGGGCTGTAACAGTCACCCCTGTTCATAAGGCTGGACCATCAATTGACCATGGCAACTACAGACCCATCAGTCTGACAAGTCTAATATGCAAAACCGTGGAACAAATCATCATGTAAATGATCAGCAAGGAAATGGTCAGCCTACAGACTTTGGACCCATCCCAGTTTGGCTTTGTACGGGAAGGTCTTGCCTACTTAACCTACTAGACTTCTTCAAGAGTTAAGCATGGCTGCAGATAAGGGAGAAATGGTGCATACCACCTACCTTGTCCTGGCCGAGGTGTTCAATGCAGTACCTCACTCAGGTATTGTTGACAAACTCTCAGAACTAGGCCTAAATCCATACATAACTTGCTGGATTGACAGGTGGCTCACAGATTAGCCCCAAGAAGTCAGGATCAGTGAGACCACCTCCACCAAAAGAGTGGTCACTGGCAAAATACCTCAGTGCTCTGCAGCTCTGCTTTGAGCCTGCTCCTTTTTGACATCTACTTCTCTGAAGTGAAGGCTAATGTCAAAGGCCTCTGGCTCACCAAGTTCAGAGATGAGTGTAAATCGGGAGTTAACACAGATTCCTCTCATGACACCAACATTCTATAGGTGGGTCTAGCACAAAAAAAACTGACTGTTGCAAAAGCCATGAATTAATGCTCAATGCAAATAAATGCATTATAGTACACTTTGGGAACGCATCCACCCAAGCTAATTACTTCATTGATAAAATATCCCCAGGAGTTGACCTGATAATTAGGATTCTGGGAACAAAAGTAGACAGTAATCTGTTGTTTGACCAACACATAGCCAAGATAATAAGAAAATCATTCTCTATCACCCAGATCATAAACAAGGGTATGACATCCAGGTCCAAGGAAGTAATAGTACCACTCTATTCAGCCCTTATCAGACCCATCACTGAGTACAGTGCCCCTTTTGCACTTGCAACAAATGGAGCATCCTTAAAGGTTCTTCACCAGGAGAATCAAGGGTATGACTAGTTTGTCCTACAGAGATCGTCTTAAGGTCCTTTCTCTTTACTCCGTATCCTACAGGTTACTGTGAGGCGATCTATGCCTAGCACATCAGGCATTCTCGATTCCAGCTGTGATGGATCTTTTGCACATCTGCAAGACAAATAGTACCAGAAACACTAGATCTAAGGATCTGAACTTTGTCTGCAATATAAATAGAATCTGCTATAACGACAGATATGTGTCTCAAAGGATCCTAGTGCTATGGAATAAGCTCCCCATCTACATGAAGCATAGTTCATCCCTGACCTTGTTCAAAAGAAATCTTGATCACTGGATGGGAAATCACAAATTCAACCCCAGCCTGGCCCCTATGTCTCTGACAGATGGAGGTCAGCAGTACGTTACTAACAACTAACATACCCCTACTCACATAACCCTTAGCTACCTCCTTACTAACATACCCCTACACACATAACCCTTAGCTACCTCCTTACTAATATACCCCACCATATAGGTGTCCACAGATCTCCGAGACAAAACTGTGTTGGGTTGCACAGTTTGGCTTGGAAAGACCCTGGTGGTCACTAGCCTAATATGAACCTATGAACCTTTGAAGGCTTTTAACTCACTTACATTTCTTTAAGAGACATATAAATAGCAGCAAAATGAAGTTCAGAAAGTATCAGCTTAGAAAGAATTTGCCATTTATTTATTTAGCATTTGTCCTTTACAAGACCACAAGTTCATGCAGAGTCTATAGATGATTACATTATTGAAGTGAAGAATAGAGTGAGAGACTTGGGTGAGTATGATTCATTAGTGAAAGACAGGGCAGCCTGTTGTACAGGAAGTGATGAAAATTAAGAGATGCCCATTAAGAGAAGCAGACCTGATTTTATCAAAATCTGTGGATGTCGGCTCATCAAATGAAATCACTAGAGCAATTAACTAAAGAAGGAGAAATACGTAGCATAAAATATAAAACAAATAAAAATGAAAAAAATGAGAAATTAAGTAAGACTGTTTCACAACAGAAGTGAATATAATAAAGAGAGCTATGTGACAATGAATTGGAATAACAGAGAAAAGTTCACGCAACTGAAATTCAAGCCTTATGTCATGGATGCAGCAATAAAATGGATGATACTTTGAAATCTGAAATGCATCAGGGCACTGAAACAAGTATATACGTCTGATTGCTGTGAAGAAATGCTGATAATTAGTAAGAAAAAGCATCATCATCATCGTCACCCCTTTTTTCCCATTTTCTACATGAGGTTGGTGTGTTGCTTCACCTATCATCATCTGTCTTGATTCAGTGCCATGTCCTTACCTTCTTCAGCAGCCATACTTGACTGTTGCAGGTTTTCTGTCACACAGTACATCCATCTCTTTGCTGGATACCTTAATTTCCTCGTGCCTTCTTCCTGTTAGTCCCAAATCATCTTCACCAGATTGTGTTCTGCTTCCTGCATGTGCCTGAACCACCGTAATCTGTTTTCTTTGACTTTTGCAATTAGAGCTATATGGGTTTCTGCTCTGATTTCCTCATGTCTTTGTTGGTCCCAAAGTGTGCTTCCTACCACCCATCTTAGGGACTTCATCTCCCTCACTTCTAGCTTCCTCAACTGCTCTGCTTTCACTGGCCAGGTTTCTGTACAATGCAATTGTACTGGTTGCACCACTGTTTTGTACACCTTACTTTTCAGCTTCTTTGGCATTCTTCTGTCATGCACTACCCCTGACACTCTGTGCCAGTTGGTTGTAGCCCCTCTGATTCTAGTTTTGACCTCCTCATTCAGACTTCCCACTCTTTAACCACCCCTTCCAGATACTTGGAGTGGTTAACCTGATCCATTATTTTCCCTCCTATCTCAGTTCTCAGCTTCTTTTGACTTCCCCGTTTACTGCCATTACCACTGTCTTATCTGCACTCAGTTTCATCCTGTGTGCCTTCAGTTTTGTATTCCATTCCCTTATCCTTTGCTGATATTCTTGTTCGGACTCTGCCTGTAATGCCGCATAATCTGCATATAGCAGCTGTGGTGATCAGTTCCCTTCTACTTGTTTGCTAATGTAGTGCATCACCATTATGAACAGCAGTGGGCTTGGAGCTGAATACTGATGCATACTCAGTCACATTGGGAACCCCTCTGTGAGTATGAGCACTGGTTATACTTGTGTCATTGCGTCCTTGTACATAACCTGCACTAATTCTACCAGTGTTTCTGGGACTTTGAACCATAGAACAACTGCTTAAATCAGCTTTTTTTGGGACCTTGTCATATGCTTTCTCCCAGTCTAGGAATGCCCAGTTGTACTTTTTTCTCATCTTTAGCTTATCCTCAGCTATCTATTTCACTGAAAACATCAGGTCAATTATGTTCCATCCTGCTAATATCCCATATTAACACTCTGTGTATTGTTATTGGTCGACCTCTTCATAACTTTCATGATGTGTGACAGGGGTTTTAATCTCTGTACAACCAGCTGTTGTGGATGTCCACTTTGTTCTTGAACATTGGCACTTTGGCACTTATTCTCCAGTCATCTGGGATATGCCTTTCACTCCATATTGATATGAGTACCCCCAGGTGCTATTTGTCCTCTATCTTACTCACATCTTGATCATATCTGCTTTGACCTCATCTTAGCCTGCTGCTTTCCCTGACTTTATTTTCCTTAGTTCTGTTCTTATTTCTTCTAAGATGGATTCCTGCTCTTCTCTGATCATAGGCTGTGTCTGGGGAAGTACAGCATCTCTGGCGTTTTCTTCATTCAGAAGCTTCTGGAAGTAATCCTTCCATTGGCCTTTGATGTCCTGTGGACTGGTGAGCAGATTGTTGCTGGCATTCCTTATGAATGGTGTCTGACTATCTTCTTTATCTTTCTGTCTTTACCTTGCAGGCTGATAAGAGTATCTTTGTGCCATCTACTAAGTCACTTTCCATAAGCAGGTAGGGTGCCTCTGATGCCTTGTTCTTTGCTAATGCACATTCTCTTTGTATTGGTCTGCAAGGCCTGAATAAAGTGAATGAAGGGGAGTGTTAGCCAAATGCTAAGTTTTGCTCAGTACTAGATGCAAAGCAGTAATTCTGGCAGACAAGTCTGTATAAATGAATCTTCAACTTTTGGGCATTTCATATAGCATTTGAAAGGTCCAGGTTCCTTAGACTTCTGTTTGGTATTTTGTCATGTTTCCTGCACAAATAATTGAATAATTGAACAGTTTGAAAGTGTGATAAACATAAACAATGATTTATTTGTATGGGATCAGGCTCAAGAACAACATTTGACTGATGCAGCAGTTAATCAATTTAAGGCAGCATTTTTCTGAGTTAAATAAGAACAAATGTAAAAAAGAGTGACAGATCTGAAATACATTGATCACATTCTAATATCAGAGGGATTGAAGTATAATGCAAAAATACACAACAGAACACTTTTGCAAATGCCAAAGACAGAAAAAACATTACAGAAGTTTCTATGAAACATGCAGTATATTGTTGTACCTAATACATCTGAGATAACGATGCCACTCAGAAAGCTCTTATGGCAGTATATAGTCTGGAAAGAGAACTATGTACAAGACAATTGAAGAATCTATTTACAGATTCAACATTGTTAAAGAAGTGTTATGTGAATATGCCACTTCTGTTACAATCAGAAGCCAGAGTACTATAGAAGCCATGACATTATAAGACAATAGGCCTGGTGTTTGTGAGTCAAAGGTATTTATAGATGCAAAGATGAGATATGCTCATATGGAAGAGGCACTCATCAATAGTGTATGAACGCAAATGTTTTTGTGGTAAAGTAGCTCAGGTAGAAACATTTGCAAAGCATATTTAGAAAGTATTTGTACAGAGCACCTCCTAAATTATAGGGGGCATTACTTAATCTAGAGAAGTATGAACTAAAATTGAAATATGTAGCAAGTAAAAGATCTACAAGTGGCAGATATGCAGAGTATAGTTTATATAACAAATAAATATGATAAATTGTTTCAAAGAACTAGTGATTCTTTGGGCACTCTACAGCTTCTAATGACAGATAAAGGAGTAATTCCAGGGATGGACTGGCACAGACTGCAATTACTGAAAAAATACACTGAAAGATTGGCCTAAACAAAATTGATCTGTAAGGAAAAGAATGTATTCTTACTTTTTTTCAAGGAAGAAATGAACTGTTTATAAGGCTTAACATAAAAACTGGCAAAATAGCTCATGTTCAACTGCAAAAACAAATTCTTGAGATACTGAATCCCATCTTGGAACAGAGAAACACAAAGAAAGATGCTAGATGTAATACACTGACCAGCAATGCCAACTATATAGTGATAATGAAAGTTTTGTAGTCTGCATTGGATGCCCAACTGCTAACAAGGAGATGAACAGATGTTAACTGATAGGGCTTATGCTCACCATGATAGTGAACAGCTCATTCAACTGTAGAGCAGAGTAGCATAGACTTACTCCCATATTCTGTATGCCTTGCACGGCATACAAGATTAGTGCAGGAGCTCTAGTAGGCAATATGTCTGCCGTGCTATCCAGGAACAGCCTGCAGGGACATGCACGAGCACTCCTGCACTAGTCCTGCATGGACTAAGCCCTTGTATGCAAGTAACTCCATTTACAGGAGAAATCCATGCAAATGAGGTGAATTTGCGATCCAGGAAGCTTGAAACCGGCCATGCAGGACTAGTGCAATCTGTAGAAATGTACTCTGTTAATAACTGAGTACATTTCTGCAAAATCCAAAACGGAGCCATGACAGCTCCAAATAAAGGCTGCATATCAGTCAGGAAGCATGCCAATGGCTAAGTATAAGGCCACTGCCATTGCAAACAACATAAAAAATAAAAAAAATCAACTTTTATTTTTTTAGCCAATCTTAGCTGTTTAAGCGTAGGGCAGTGGCGCGCAAACGGGATCAGGGGGAAAATAATAAAATAAACTGAAAATAAGAATTCTAACTAAAAATCACTATTCTACCATGCAAGTCAATGGCCGGCAGAAGACAACATGGCCAGTGAGTAGTGGTTGCTAACGGGGGGGCTCAGTGTGAGACATTTAACTATGCATTAGCAGGCAGTCCTATGCAAATGAGGGGAATGATAGTGAATCCCAATTTTCCCTAGCATGCTAGTCAGGTCCCAACAGTGTAAGAGTAGGAATAGCTTGATGCAAGCCTAGGAGGTAGCTGACATCATAGGAGTGTGTGTCAGGCATACTGTAAGTGGATTGGAGCCCTGTGGCTCGGGTTTCCTCCTAGCTTAGCACAGCTAAGCAAGGGGGTGTGCCTGAATCTGCCTAGCACTCTTTACATTGCCTAAGTGGGTGTGTGCGCTGCGCACTGGGTTTTAAAGGAAGAAAAAAAAGTTAAACCAGGAAATAGCAGTGCTGTGCACATTTGAGCACTCTGTTTGTGCAGCGCCCCAGGGCTTAAACAGGAAGGCAATGGGAAGGGAAAACAGCAGTAGGAAGGTAATCAGGGAGAACTAGCATAGCTGGCAGGTGAAATGTATCAGAATCAGCCAATTACACAGGCAGCAGACCAGCCCAGCCCAGAACATTACTATAAACTATGCAAACACCTTCCCCCCTGTTTTTTCCCACACTCTACACCACCGGTGTATACAAGCGAGGAACTTTTAACAATCAAAACAACACAATTATAGGGGCTGCAATAACTATCATACAACAACTTGTAGAAGAGGCTGAGGGTGGTGCGGATGTGAATGCTGTCGACCAACCCACAGTGAGGAGACAGAGAAGAGTGTACAGACCCAGGGTAACCTACCAGGGGTTACATGAGCTGGAGATAGTGGAGCGCTATAGGATGGACAGGGACCTCCTACAGCAAATCGTTGAGCTGTGCCAGCCACACCTGACACACAGAACCAACAGAGGGGAACCCATCCCACTGGATACTAAGGTATGTGTAGGCCTAAGAATACTAGCTACAGGTATCTTCCAAAGGCCAACTGGGGATATGATGGGGATCTCACAGGCATCAGCATCTAGGGTACTCTACCAGTTCCTGGATGCCATGTCAGCACATGTCTGTGAGGACGTATATTTCCCCAACACCCATGAGGCATTGGCCAGCAATATGCAACTGTTCCACCAAAGAGCAGAATACCCTGAGGCAGTGGGTGCTATAGAATGCATGTATATATGCATCAAGGCACCACCCGGTGAGCGGAGTAGGGTCTACATCAACCGTAAGGGCTTCCCCTCCATCAACTGAAAGCGTGTGTGCGATGCCTAGGGCATAATACTGAATGTGTGTGCTGGCTGCTCTGGAAGCTAGCACAATTCCCACATCTGGCATCTAACACAGCTGTACCAGAGATTTGCCAATGGGGACATCCCTCACGGTCTCCTAGTAGGGGATGCTGAATATGCATTGGAGCCGTGGCTGATGACACCCATCAGAAATGCACACACACATGAACAAGAACTCCATAATGAGGCACACGCACAGACCAGAATTATAGTAGAACATGTGTTTGTGATGCTCAAGGTATGGTTCCGGTGTCTGGACACATCTGGTGGAGCCTTGCAGTACTCACCAGCTACATGTACCCAAATTGTCATTGTATGTGCCATGCTACACAATATGATCCTGCTGAAACAGCTGCAGCAGGAACAGCATGGGGCAGGGCCACACAGCCCCCAACCATTGCCAAGGCCTGCACAGGCACAGAGTGACGTGGAGGAGGAACAACCTGAGCCTGTCTCAGTAGGCAGAAGGAGGCATGCCCGGTATGCCCTGGCCTTGGCAAAGAGGCAATGCATAGCACATACACTGACATAGGAGTGACCCAGGGAATAACACCTCTCTCTGACTCTCACATGCAGTAAAAGGGATGCCAAAGATGACACTACCTGTGCTCAACCATGTGTAGGGAGTGTACAATGTGCATCCGACATAGGCACCCCTGCAGCACCACCCTCAGTATTGGGACACCCACAAGGTAAGAGACTTACACATGCCAGTCAGGGGGGTTCACATACCCAACAACAGTCACAGTCAGCAGGACAGGTGTAGACAAACACAAACAAAGGCTGTGCTATGGCCTCTGAATGATGCCTATGGGTAACCACCCCCCCCAGGACTACATAGACAGACCACAGCAGGTCAGGCAGTGGGATGTTAGTTCTGAAGGGTAGAAAGTAAGAAACTAATATGTAGGTAAATCAAAGCTAAGATCTGTTGTACACTGGTATGCCTCTAGTCAGCATGATAGGTTAGAATACAGAATGAAATGGAGTACCTGACATACCAGTACAGTCATAGCAAATGTGTACAGGTGTCAATTGTGCCCCCCCATCCTACGTAGTAATGTAATAACAGTCAGGTGTGCCCCCCCAATCCTGTGTAGAAATGTAGAAATAGGTGTGCCCCCACCTATGTAGAAATGCAGTAACAGTCAGGTGTGCCCCCCTCAATCCTGTGTAGATATGTAGAAATAGTCAGGTGTGCCCCCCCAATCCTGTGTAGGAATGCAGAAAGTCAGGTGTGCTCCCCCCAACCCTACATAATTATGTAGTAACGGTCTGGTGTGCCCCCACCCCAAGTAATGTACACACATCATAACAGTCAGGTGTGCCCCCCAACAACCCTATGTAGAAATGTAATAACATGTATGTGTAGGTCTAATACCAGTGGAGCACAGATGCACAGAGGTGGCCAAGGTAGCAGGATAGGTTGTAGCATCTGCACAATATGCAGGTATGTGTGTGTTAGGTTGGTGTGTGTCCCATATCGTGTGAGAGTGGTTGGTATGTATGCATGTTGAGGTAAGCCTGGTGGCCATTGCCCACTACCACTGATGACAGGGACAAGTCCTCACAACTGCAGTGTCATACACAATACCCAGCAGTACAACACAAGGTAGCAGTAAGCCATTGCAAATGTATGGTGGCAATATGTGTCACCATCTGAAAGACTGACATGGCATGGCTGTTGGTCAACATATACAAGCAGTACACAGGGGAAACTACCCCAGACATACAGTATATATTGCATCACTGTGAAATGGACACACCCTTGGAAAAGGACATACAGGTATGCATCACATTATTCGGTCTTGTAGTGGGGATACTGGTGTTGTCTGCCCAAACACATGCAGATCACAAAGGAGGTAGGACTGATGTATTGGGAAACAGCTGATGTACATGCACATGCAAGCATTACTGGAATGCCCAATGCATATCTGTGTGTCAGATGCAAGTAGTGTGCATAGCACACATGCACCCAGCTCATGCAAACACCACCCACAGGCATCTCTCTAGTTATATCCCTGCTGTGGGGAATGGGTACAGTATGACCCCACCCATATATGGCAATAGCGGAAGACTGCAGCATGCAGTGCAGGTGTTCCATGCAGGTGTGTCCCTAGCTGTAGGTAGCACCCTGCCAGCATCCACACCACCTGAGCAAGACTGTTAGGAGGTATTGTCATGAACACCTATCACACCTACCCTGTCACCCCAGGGGAATATACTGTATGGTGGTCTGGGACTGTAGGACTGACAGAATGCAATGACCTGCCACATCTGGCATGCAGCAACACCTAATGCCCCACAGGCATCTGCCAAAGGCCTGTGTCTCACACGTACTGCCAATGGATGTTAGGTCACAGACACCCAAATAACAACATAACACACCCCACATAAGCCATATGCAAGGCCATGTGAACAAATCACAGTAACATGTCCACCATGTCCCACTGCATGAACTGTGGACCAACACTAACACACACCTGTGATGGGGTGATACCCTTAGGGAAAGTATCAGAGAATGCATGCATAATGTATGGAAGAGGTTAGAATAATGAGGGGGGTGGGTGGGAGCATGGGCAGCATGGAATGTGCAGGGTCCGACACTAAGCTGTGTGCACACACTATCCCTACCTGCAAACAGATACATGGGTGGCTACACACATGCCCGTACACCACAATAAGGTATATGTCCTGACCCATGACCCCTGCACCTGGCTGACCTGTGCAAATCTGTACAGCTGTGAGGCATTGCCACATCAAGATAAGCCCATACTGTCATCCTGATGGGCATACAAGTATGGGATCCTCTGACAGTACTGTACCAAGGTGCTGCACCGGATACACAAACTCAGCACCAAGTGTTTGCAGCTCCTCCTCCAGAATGGCATAACTTACCATGAATACGTAGGTGTCTGCCTACAATACCAAATACAGCTGCAGTCACCCTTGTCCCCCAAGACATCACTGTGAGCAAAAATGTCTACCTGACAGTTCATGAGGGCTGACATCACTGTGTATAACAGCACACATCTGAATATCTCTGCTAACAGCAGTACCATGCAGCTGAAGCAGCACAGACACAATCACCTACAGAACACACTATCCCCTGAACAATTTGTAAACATATTGCCAAATGATCGATGGATACCCTGCAGAAACAGTATGCTACCTGTAGGTGTACAGCACAAAGGTCTGCACTGCAGTACAAACTACCTGGACTCAATCCACACATTCAGTACAAACTGGCATACTGGGCATGTTCACACACTTAAACAAATGAAGGCCATGTCTGCAAACACCAGTGGGCCAGACATATCTGGCAGTCACAGATGTTAGTGCAGACACTCCTCAGTATGCACCACTCATGCTTTGCACACACATTGGATAGGAATACAGACATATATCTAAGGACAACACACTATAATAAGCCAAAGGTAGACGTACATATATGTGTGGAAGAGGGTGACTGTGACAAGGAGCCATCCTGGCCTGTCCCACCCAGCACACAGCCAAAGGGCCACAACCACATGAGGTTCCGATGTCACTCACTGTAGATAGTAGTCACCAGTATCTGTCAGCATTACAGATTATGTGGTGCAAGTGCTAGCTGTGCAACATGACTGTACAAGGGAGTAGTCATCTAGCAGCTGTATACACTTACCTGTGAAATATGACCCTGTGTGTGCCCGCATGTGGTGTGTCAACCTCTAGATGAATTGATTATGGCCCATGAACACACACTGCCCTCCCCTACTATGACAAGCTTGCTGAGGTCATCCACTGTGAAATACACCTTTGGGGAAGTTGTAGTCCAGTAATCTCTGTGGCATGTCCTATAACTGTGTACTGCTGTAGTGTGATAAAATAGGTAGGAGTGCTAATCCCAGGCTTGTCAATTTTGTGTGTGTGTGTGTGTGTGTGTGTGTCTGACTCTGTCTGTGTAGAGAGCAATGCTTTTTAGGGTAGTCACACTCCCTACAACTCAAATGCTCTTTTTTGGCAAGGCTGCTGATGTTATCCACCTAGAAATACACCTCTGGGAAACTTGCGGCTCAGTACTCTCCATGGCGCATCCCATAACTCCATACTGCTGTAGTGTGATAAAGTAGT